>NW_024081198.1:1142042-1304062 GCF_003009895.1 Hyaena hyaena | reverse complement strand
TCTCTCTCTCCTAGAAATAAATAAAACACTAAAAAAAAATCATTACTAGTCATCAAAGCCAAGCTTTAATAGACATGAGGTATAATCATGTGCTATTTTTTTTCTTTTTCTACTTGCCTTCTGAAAATTCTAGTTTTACATAGTTCAAATTTCCCTGGTATGGTAACAGAGTACTATTCTTTTTTTCCACAGAGCATATTAAAACATACATATGCACAGAAAACTTATGAATTTACAATCACTTTTATGGCCATAACTAGACTTTGTCACTAGCAATAACAGCATTTCTTCATAATATCAATTTCAAGATTCCCATTCTTTGTCTATCACCTTTTTCGCTCACTTCCTGTAGCACCCATTTCAAACAATCTTTTGTCCTCACAGAATTGCCAATCCAATGATCACTTCCACCTTTTACTTTTGAACACCCCCTGCATCCTACTTCTTTCTTTAGAGATTCCATGATCACTTATTATAATCACATCTTGCCTACAACTTCAATAGTCTCCTCCTCCTTGTCTTCTTCTAAGAAAACCACATATGGGGTAAATCCGACTCTCTCCTTACTCCCTTCCCTGAAATTAGGTGAGTAAATTGAGATGAAGAAAAACCCATAATCAGGTTGGCTGGTCTTCCTTGTTTTATATTCATGAGTGTGGACCAATCAATCTTTTAATGCTTTCTGGAAATCATGTTATTCTTTACCCAGTCCATTTATATTCCACTTACTTAGCTGACTATTTCCCACCTTCTTCACTCCACCCTCAAACCTCCAGCCCTTCCTCCCTTTCTTCATCCTCAGCAGATGATCTTGTTTCCTACGCTATTCAAATAATCCAAAAACAAAACAAAACAAAAAACACCTCACAGACTCTCACAACCATATCGACCCTCCAGGCAGCATTTTCACTCACTCTTCCATCCCAGCTTTTCCCTGAGATAAACTATTCTTTCTCTTTATATATATATATATATATATATTTTTTTTTTAATTTATTTCTAGGAGAGAGAGAGAGAGATAGCGTGAGCAGGGGAGGGTCAGAGATAGAGGGAGACACAGACTCCGAAATATGCTCCAGGCTCTGATCTGGCAGTCAGCACAGAGCCCGACGACGCGGGACTCAAACCCACAAACAGCGAGATCATGACCTAAGCAAAAGTCGGATGCTTAACCGACTAAGCCACCCAGGCGCCCCTCTTTTTTAAAGGTACTTATTTGACTTGTAGACTAAACCCATTCCCTTTAACCTTTCCAAGGATATCTGTCCAGTGATTCCTTTCTCCCTTTGCTATATTACCAATTTCCTCTTCCTACTGAAGTATTTCTATCAACTTATATTCTATTGATGCTCCATCTTTATTTTTTTCCTTACATAGTTTAGTTTATTGTCAAGTTGGTTTACATATAAAACCCAGTGCTCATCCCAACAAGTGCCCTCCTCTGTGCCCATGACTCCCCTTCCTCTCTCCCCCATGATGCTCCGTCTTTAAAGTAAAAAAGTAGTTGATGCCATTCTTTCTTCCAGATAGAACCACATATCTTTGTTTTCCTCCGCACCAAAGTTCTTCAAAAGATCTGCCTTTTATTGGATCTAGAATTTCTCTCTTAAACTCACTCTAAATCTTCAAGACTTGATCTTTCATCCTCAGTCTTCTATATCTGCATTCCGTGCTTTGATGGTCTCATCAGTCTGATGGTCATAACTCTCATCTACATGCAGATACCTCCCAAATGTATCATTTAGGTCTCCAGTTCAAGCATCTCTCCCAAATCCAAAACGTATTTTTCCACTGGCTACTCAAAATTCCTGTAATAGACTAATGTCATTGTCCCTCCACCCCAGAATTGATACATTGAAGCTGTAACCCTCAGCTTGGCTATAGCTGGAGATGAGGCCACCAAGGGAAGCAATTAAATGAAGTCATAAAGGGGGGCCCTTGATCCAATTAGGGTTACTATCCTTTTAAGAAGAAATACCAGAGAGACTGTTCTCTCTTGCATCAAAATCACAGAAGGAAAGGCCAATTGGATAGAGCTAGAAGACAGCCACCTGAAGACCATTTTCCTCACCAGAAACCACAATTGCCAGCGTCTTGAGCGTGCACGTTTAGTCTCTAGAACTATTGGAAATACAATAGTATTTCTATTAGCAGTAGCTAATACAAGCAGTATTTCTACTGCTTCAGCCAGTTAGTCTGTGGCACCTCAGACCAATTTTGTTACAGCAACATGAACAGACCAATACAATCCCCATTTGGATGTTTTGAGCACATCTCAAGCTCTCAAAACTAAACTCCTAACACTTTCCCCAAAATCTGCTCTCCCACCTTCCTGTGTCATGGCCAAATTATACCAATCTCCAATCCTTCTCTTTTTTATCATATTCCATATCCTTTCCAGCAGGAAATCTATTGGTTATTTCATCCAAATATACATAGAATTCAGCCTCTTGTCTTTACTTTTTTTGCTACTTGCATGGACCTAGCCACACCATCTCATCTAAATTACTGCAATATCTTCATACGTGATATCCCTATACCTTTATAGTCTATCTTACAGTGCCAGTAAATTAAGAAAATGGTTGAAAAATAATGGGGCATGTCAAAGGACTCCAGCTAATTTGAAGTAGCTGGAACAAATCTGGGACAAATGAGAAATAAGATGATAATAATCCATGAGTCCACACTTACATAAACAAGTAGTAAATACCTAAATAGAGGAGATGGGTCAGCTTCTCCTTACCATAGATTTCTAGTCAATGAATGTAAATATATTGAAGGAAATACAAATATTATTTGGTAAACACCACATTATATCTGTTGCAGGCAAGAATCATCAATAAAAACTAAATCTAGTTGGTGAGGTCAGAGTGGCTAAAATTAACAATTCAGCAAACAACAGATGCTGGTGAGGATGCGGAGAAATTAGAATCCTTTTGCACTGTTGGTGGGAATGCTAACTGGTGCAGCCACTCTGGAAAACAGTGTGGAGGTTCCTCAAAAAATTAATAATAGAACTCCCCTATGACCCAGCAATAGCACTGCTAGGAATTTACCCAAGAGATACAGGAGTGCGGATGCATAGGGGCACATGGACCCCAAAGTTTATAACAGCACTTTTGACAATAGCAAAATCATGGAAAGAGCCCAAATGCCCACCAACTGACAAATGGATAAAGATATGGTTTATATATACAATGGAATACTACTTGTCAATAAGAAAGAATGAAATCCTGCCATTTGCAACAACGTGGATGGAACTGGAGGGCATTATGAGTGAAAAAAAGTCAGTCAGAGACAGACAGATACCAGATGTTTTCACTCATATGTGGAATTTCAGAAACTTAACTGAAGGCCATGGGGGAGGGGGTGGGGGAAAAATTGTTTCAAAGAGGGAGGCAAACCCATAAGAGACTCTTAAATACAGAAAACAAACAGAGGGTTCATGGGGGAGAACAGGGGAGAAGGGAAAATTGGCAATGGGCATTGAGGAGGGCACTTGTTGGGACGAACACTGAGTGTTGCATGTAAGAGGTGAATCATAGGATCTACCCGTGAAACCAAGAGCACACTGTATACAATGTTTGTTACCCAGCTTGACAATAAATTATATTTTAAAAATATAATAAATAAATAAATAAATCTAGTTGGTGAAAATAATAAAGAAATACAGTCTCAAAGGATCTCCCCACAATATACTTGTGATTTTAAAATTAACAATTGTAACTTCATAGCACAGAAATCTGACAGATACCACTGTAATCAAGTGACCATCACAGTAATGAGGCCAATCAGCATCATGTACACCCTGGGATGATCCACCCAGAAGGGCACATCACTTCTCTGTTAATCTTGCCAAAAATTACATGTCAATCTGATCATGGAAAAACATCAAACCAAATTTGAGACCCATCCTATAAAATAAATGGCTGGCAGTCTTCAAAACTGGTAACAAATAAATGAAGTAGTATGAGAGGGTAGAAAAAGATCTGCAAAGGGGCATTAGTTCTAATATTGGGAAAATTTAAATAATGTCTTTGGAGTAAGTATTGCATCAATATCGATTTCCTTGTTTCAATAATTACACTGTTGCTATATAACATATTAACATTGAAGGAAGCTGGGTAAAGGTATACAGTGACTCTCTGTACTTTTTTTTGTATCTTTTGTAAGAGTGAAGTTCATTCGAAATAAAACATAAGACGAAAACGTAAATTACATCATGCTGCTTCTCTGTCCAAAACCCTGTACTGGCGTCTAGTTCTCCTCAGACATAATAACTAGCTCAGCTCGTCACTCATTATCCTCTCTGCTCCACACTGTTCTGTCCTGCTGTCCCTTAAACAAGACAGACAAGCTCCCACCTTAGAGGCTTTCACTGGCATTTCCTCTGCCTGGAACACATTGCTAATTCCTTTACCTCTTCCAAGTCTTGTTTCTCTTTTTTGTGTGTTTATTTAAGATTTTATTTTTAAGTAATTTCTACACCCAATATGGGTCTTTAACTCACAACCCGAAGATCAAGAGTCCTATGCTGTACCAACTGAGCCAGCCAGGTGGCCCTCACGTCTTGTCTGATCTTACATTCTCAGTGATACCTGACAATGCCATTTGGTATTGTAAACTGAAACTCCCCACTCTGTGCCCAGAATGTCTGATTGCCTACCTTGCTCTATTTTGTCTTATGTTTTCATAGTACTTTTCACCTTCTACTGTGCCATTTAATTTACTTAGTATTTTTTATTATTATCTGTTCCCACCCACTAGTATATAAACTCTAAAAAGGCAGAAAGCATTCTCTCCTATGTTCACCGTTGTATCCAAAGTGCCTAATACAGTGCCTGGGACAGAAAAAGCACTCTGTAATTAGTAATTGCCAAATGAATGAATTCTCAATACTTTAATGGGATTTAACTTACAATTGTTTCCTTTTATATTGCTGCTTACATTCTTTTATTTTGGTATCTTCTTTCAGCATATTTGTATAGGTTGGATTTTCATTTTCTGTTCTGATATCATGGTCATCATAATACATTATAATGCCAAAAATTGAAAAAAATACGTTTACATTATATATTTCAGAGTAAGTTAATAAATATAGAAAGAACTATTGAATTAATAAGCAAAATATAATCATTGGAATAGAAAAGTGTGTAAAAGATATCAATAGATAATGCATGAAAGAATTATGGTTGCCTTACAAAAATACTAATCAAGTTACTAACAAGGAAATTCAAAAAAGGAAATAATGTACAGGGCTTATCTATCAAACTAGGAAGGAAGAAGTTAATGGCTTCATAGAAAGTAACTACATGGAGCTCCTGGGTGGCTCATTTGTTTAAACATCCAACTCTTGGTGCTGGCTCAGGTATTGATCTCAAGGTTGTGAGTTCAAGCCTCACAGTGGGCTCTGCACTCTGGCCATGAAATCTAGTTAAAAGAAGGAAAGTAGGTAAGTAACTTATATCTCCGGGGGGGTGGGACACCCCGGGGGTGTCCTGGGGTCGTCGCACAAAAAGAAAAGTTTATTTTGATCAGATTTCCTTGTACACGTGCCCGTGGAATTTTACTGACATGAAGAAAGATGGGGAGCTCTTATTAAAACAAAAACAAAAGCAGGCTTTTTTTTTTTTTTTTTTTTTTTTAGTCAAATATACCTGGTCAGTCTAGATGAGTAGGTCCCAACCAGGAGTGATACTGTCCCTGGAAGGACATTTGGCAGTGTCTGGAGCTGGGTTTTCCTGGTTGTCACACTGAAGAGGAACTACTGACATCTAGTGGTGAAAGCCAGGAATGCTGTTCAACATCCTCACACCTACAGGTCAGATTCTACCCAACAAAGACTATCCAGTCCAAAATGTCAGTAACACGGAGGTTCAGAAGCCCTGGTCTAGACAGATTACTGTAAATAAAGATAGAATTTAAGAATTTGTGCATTGCAGTTGAGTATAGAATGGAATTGAGCCCTGTAATCTCTTTAATTTCGAATGACTAACCAAGTATGAAAATAAAGAAGCTGTGTGGGCAGAATAATGATTTCCCGAAATCACCATGAATAGTGATTATACCCTAATCGTAAGAACCTGTTTATGGCATTACAGGCCAAAAAAGGCTTGGCAGATGTGATTAAAGTGAAATATGGAAATTATCCTAGATTATGCAGGTGAACTCAAGCTTATCACACAGTCTTAAAAGATGAGAACCTTATTTGTCTGCGGAGAAAGAGAGAGAGAGAATACAAAAGGGAAGGCAGAGTAATGAGGTAGAACCCAAGCCTTTGTTGCTGGCTTTGAAGACACAGGAACCCATTAGCCAAGGAATGTAGGCGACCTCTAGGTGCTGAGGAACAATGTCTGGAACCAAATTACAAGTCTACAATACATTATTATTAACTACCCTCAGCATGCTATACATTAGGTCTTCAGAATTTATTTACCCTTGCTTTTGATGTTCCCTGCAGATGGACCCGAGTCTAAACTCTTTAATGAATTCAGTCTTCCAAAAACAATTTCCCTCCCTACTGCATCTCTACCATGAGTGAACGAATAATGAGGAGACTACTTCGGTGGGTGTGAGAAGATACTGAAGGAAAAGAAAATTTGTAAATATTTCCCCTGGAAACTTCTCGCTATTTATTGCTAGTGCCAATACTGTACCTAATATTCTTCAGAAGGAAGTGTCACAGCACTGAAAAGAGCAGGGTATGAACTCCAAGAAGACAGAGGAAAGCTTTGTCTCAAGAAAAGACCCTCTTCCATCTTGCAATGTCCGTAAAATGAAAAACAAAACAAACCAGCACATTTGTAGGAATCAAGTGAGCCAGACACAACTGACAGATTAAAAACTAAGAATTAGAACAACTTTGTTCAATAATAAAGGACCTAATGTAATAAGCAGTTCTTTGGTCAAGGTCAGACTCATATTAACAAAAGAGAATTGAGACCACTCTGGTTTTTTTTGTTGTTGTTTTGTTTTGTTTTCTTTTCTTTTTTGTCTCTTACCTTAGCCATAGAAGTTAATGGACATTGCCAGTTCTTCAGAGATTTAAAAAAATTTTTTTTAACGTTTTATTTATTTCTGAGAGAGACAGACAGACAGACAGCATGAGCAGGGGAGGGTCAGAGAGAGTGGGAGATACAGAAGCTGAAAGAGGCTCCAGGCTCTGAGCTGGCTGTCAGCACAGAGCCCAACGCAGGGCTCAAACCCATAAACTAAGATCATGACCCGAGCCAAAGTCAGATGCTTAACCCACCGAGCCACCCAGGCGCCCCCCTCAGAGATTTTTAACAAGAAAATAATGCTTCCTCTCTACCCATAACTTCATATAGTGCTACAAACACATACAAATTCAGTAATTTTCATATTATTTTCTTTTTAAAAAAGAGGTCGAGTCATCCTCAACACATCTCTTTAGGTATCTAGAAGTCTCCAATAAGGAATAAAAAAGCCCTTAAGGTATTTTTACATTAATAGTTGGATTAGGAAAAATGATACAATTTACTATGTGCTTCTCACTGCACAAGTGTTTTACATGAATCATTATTCTCAAATCTTCATAACCTGTGAGAGAAGATCATGAGAAGCTCCTATCTAACCGTCAGAGTTAAGGTGGGGAACCCACTACTCTGGGAACAGAATTCTGTCCAACATGCTTTATATATCCTGGCATATTACCTAATCTTTTAGGAGGCGCCGTTACCCTAAATCAGTACAACCATTTTAATTTTAAATGAGTATTCCCCTCCTTTTATTACTGTAAATCTTATATTAAAAGTCAGATTTGATTGAAATGAGGAAAGACCAACAGAAAACAGTGGTAAGAATTAGGTGAAGATTCAGCCCTGAAGTTTCTCCTCTGTTGCTCAGCCACTGCACTTATTCTGCCTCCAATTTAAAAGTAGTAAATCTCTAGATAATCTTTGGAATGGCTTCCAGTCACTGAAATATATTTTATAGCTTCCATAGAAGTGTAACATTGATTGTAAGTAAGATTTGTGAAACATCGAGTAGCATTAGATCCTCAAATTTAAAATGGGGATTCATATTCTACAAGGCTGTTTGAGATAGCCTTAAGCCAAATCAGCTGATTTGACTCAAGTCATATCTGCCACAGAACTATTATAGACAGACAGCTAATTCCGGAGAAGTTTCACAGACTTGTGAGCCACCCATTCAACTTTCTAACAGCTTTATACCCCGGACCCTGGCCACTATCCTCCAGGGAAACAAGCCAACTGGAGCATAAAATTGTTTCACTATGAATCATAATAATATTAAGAACTTCTTTTATTTTTAATGCTTAGTAGATTTTAGGCATTTACTATGCACGAAACATTCAACAAATATTAATCAGGAAAATGAAAAATGAGTCTTCAGCTAGTCCCCCTAGGTTGTGGTCTCAGGTCTACCACTTTTAACTAAATAATCTTGGCCACAATATTTAAATTCTCATGGGCAAAATGGGATAAAAAAATAATACCTACCTCACAGATTGTGAGAAATACAAGAGTGTGTGCAAGAGGGAAGTCCCAGATGGCAATGTAGGAAGACACTGAACGCACCTCCTCCACCGACACACTGACTCTATACCTATGTATAGACGAAGTCCTCCTGAAGAAGAACTGAGGGCTGAATGAGCAGCTTTTGCGCAACAAATGATAGCAGGGCCACAGAGACAGGGTAGAAGAGATGGAGACAAGTAATGAGGGGAAACCCACCCCCAATGTGGTGAATGCAGTAGGGAGAAATAACACCGAGCAGTGATATCAGTGGGCAGACTCACCCACGCTGGGGCACAGTGGGGGAATAAAAGACACTTGCTTAAAGGGAAAGTAGACTTTTAAGTAAGGAAAACCATTTACTGGCCCTAGGGCATCGACCACATTGGGAAGAAACTGTTGGAACTCGTTCTAGAGTCCAAGGCACTGGTGAGTGCAATTTTTTACATTCCCCTCTACCTTGAGTGCAAGTGGTAGCAGGCTCCAAATACCTTTTCCAGCCTGCTAGGGCTGCCCCAGTGCACCCCAGGCCTGGCCTACCCCGGCTCCAGCCATCCCCACAAGGTGGCTGCAGCACCAGGAGCCTCAGGTCTTCTCCCGTGTCCACCCCAGCTCCAGCCATCCTGCCAAGGTAGCCCCAGCATGGCACACCCTGAGGCCAACTTGCCTGCAGCCAATGCAGCTGTACCCCCAAGACTGCCTTGGTGCAGCACATGCCCACTCCATCCCTAGCTGTCCCACCAGGGAAACCTTGTACGGCATGACCCAGGACAGCCCCAGACTACCTCTGCTTCAGTCTTAGCCATTCCGCCAAGGCAGCCACAGTGAACAGGCTCAGGATCCCACACACACACTTGCTCCAGTGCTAGCCATCCACCAACGAGCCCTGATTGGGCATACTCTGGGACCCCCATCCCGACCCACCAAACAGCCGGACACGTGCAGTCTACACAGGGGATGCTCCTACACAAGGCCAGTACTTCCAGACTAGAAGCAGTTTTTCTACCTAATTCATAGGAACAAACACAGAATGTCAAACAAGTTCTAAGAGGGAAGCTCAAAGCCATATAGGCCTACCTCAAGAAACAAGAAAAACCACAAATAAACAATCTAAATTTTCACCTAAAGGAACTAGGGAAAGAAGAACAAACAGAACCCAAAGTTAGCAGAAGGAAGAAAATAATAAATATCAGTGTGGAAATAAATGAAACAGAGACTTAAAGAATAGAAAAGATCAATGAAATTAAAAATTGGTTCTTTGAATAGCTAAACAAAATTGCTAAACTTCCAGCCTGACTTAACAGGAAAAAGTTAGGGAGGACTCAAATAAATAAAATCAGAAATGAAATAGTGTAAGTTACAACTGACACGACAGAAATACAAAGGGCCATAAGAGACTACTACAAACTACACGGCAACACATTAGAAAACCTGGAAGATATGGATAAATTCCTGGAAAGACACAACCTTCCAAGAGCGAAGTGTTACCTTCCAAGACTGAATCATAAAAAAATAGAAATTCTGAATAAGCTGATTACAAGTGATGAAATTGAATAAGCAATTTTAAAACTCTCAAAAACCAGAGTGTAGGACCAGATGGTTTCAAAGGTAAATTCTACCAGACTTAAAGAAGATAGTAATTACCTTTCACAAATTATTTCAAGAAATTGAAGAGGAAGAAATACTTCCAAACTCATTTTACAAAGGCAACATAACCCTGATATCAGAATCACAAAGATATCAGAGAAAAAGGAAATTACAGGCCAGTAGCCCTAAACATAAGAAAAATGCAAAAACCTTCAACAAAACATTAACAAACCAAATCCAGTAATGTGTTGAAAGGATCATACACCAATGATCAAGTGGGATTTATCCCAGGGATGTAAGGCTGGTTCAATATTCACAAATCAATCAATATAATACACTACCTTACCACTCATGTGGAATCTCAAAAATGAAACAAATGAACAAACAAAACAAAAAAGAAACCCACTCCTAGACACAAGAAACAAACTGTAGGGGCGCCTGGGTGGCTCAGTCGGTTAAGCGTCTGCCTTCGGCTCAGGTCATGAGCTCACGGTTTGTGGGTTCCAGCCCCGCGTCGGGCTCTGTGCTGACAGCTAGCTCAGAGCCTGGAGCCTGTTTCAGTCTGTGACTCCCTCTCTCTCTGACCTTCTCCTGCTCATGCTGCCTCTCTCTCTCTCAGAAATTAAAAAAAAATTAAAAAATTAATAAAAAAACTAACTGTAGGTTATCTGAGGGGGAAAGGATTAGGAGGCTAGGCAAAGTAGGTAAAGTGGGATTAAGAGGTACAAACTTGCAGTTATAAAATAAATAAGTCATGGGGATGTAATGTACAGCATAGGAAAAATAGTCAATAATATTGTAATAACTGCATGTTGACAGATGGTAACTTAGACACTGTGGAGATCATTTAATCATATATAGAAATATCAAGTCACTAGTATGTACACCTAAAATAAGATATTGGATATCAATTATATTTCAAGTTTAAAAAATGCAGGTACCTGGGTGGCTCAGTCAGTTGAGGGTCTGACTTCAGCTCGGGTCATGATCTCACGGTTCGTGAGTTCCAGCCCCATGTCAGGCTCTCTGCTGTCAGCACAGAGCCCACTTCAGATCCTCTGTCTCCCTCCCCCCCGCCTCTCTCTCTCTCTTCTTCTTTCCCACTCATGCTCTCTCTCTCAAAAATAAACATTTTTTAAATGCATACATATATAAAGAACATGTGCACGTATAAGGCACTTGAATGGGCTCCTGCCTACCACACCTCTCCATAAATGTAGCTGTTACCATGCAGGACAACTTTATTCCACGTGATTACTGGCCCTGGAGATAGGATGGTGAACATGACACCCAAGGTGTTTTACCTCAAGAAGCTTACGTACCAATGGGGGATAAGAAACACAAACTAGAAAACAATAATTTTGCAAAAAGATAATGTTATATTGTGATAAGAAAATAAACATAGTGATTGGATTGACAATAGCTAGGGGAGATCAATTGAGATGAAGGAGGAAAGAAGGCTTATAGGTAGAGGGATTGTTTAAGATGGACCTGAGAAATGACAATGAGCCTCCTATACCCAGAACCAGGGGAAAAAGCCTTCCAGGCACAAGAGGCAATGAGTGTACCAGCCCAAAGGAGATGAAGCAGATGCAGAGCCAGATCTCTGAAGTCTCTGCTGGTCATGGAAAGGAGTTTAGGTTTTATTCTATGAGCACAAGGAAAATGTGGAATGATTTTAGGTGAGAGGGTAACACAATCTGATCCAATTGGTTTGGTTTTCTCAATTACTTTGGCTGCTGTGTGACAGGATGGGAAATAGAGAAAATCAAGACAGGAAAGAGAAACACTAAAGAGGGTATCAAAGCAGTGTCCCAAGAGAGAGATACCAGGCAATTAGGTCAGGATAATGATGACAGATGTGCAGACAAGTCTGTTCAATCACAAGATGACTTGGAGGTAAAAAGAGAAACAAACAGCCATAATAAACCTGTGGAATGGGTATGACTGTCACCCTAATTTGGTAGATATAGAAACTAAGGCTTGTGGGGGCGCCTGGGTGGCTTAGTCGGTTAAGCATCCGACTTTCACTTAGGTCATGATCTCGCGGTTCGTGGGTTCGAGCCCTGCGTCAGGCTCTGTGCTGACTGCCAGCTCAGAGCCTGGAGCCTGTTTCAGAGTCTGTGACTCCCTCTCTCTCTGACCCTCCCCTGCTCACGCTGTCTCTCTCTCTCTCTCTCTCCTAGAAATAAATAAAACATTAAAAAAAAAAAAAAGAAACTAAGGCTTGTGGAATTTAAAATGTAGCCAAAGAGAAGCTAGGGTTCAAGCACCAGAATTTCTGATTCTGCCAGTTTAGATGTTAGGTTAAGATGTGTAGTTTGGGGCGGGGGGGGAGGGGGAGGAATAATCACTTTAACACTTCTTGTTCAGAATCAAACTGAACACTATAGAATATTTTGCAAGGATGAATCTATTGTGCATTTGCTAGATGGAGCTCTAGTTTTGTCTTATTTAGGCCTTGTAAGCTGTCAGAGTTGGAGGGAGGTTTTATGTTCTTTTTCTTTCTTTCTGCCCTTCTTTAGTCTCTTAAGATGTGCTCTGAAACAAAGCACTGAAGGATAACTCCTTACCATTGGAATTTGACTTGAAGTGAGGCTGTTTGAGTTGGCATGCTCTCCAAAAGGTAGATTGCCTTCTGAACTGTGTGAACCTCCGCTTGAGAAGGGGACTTGGAATCATATTTATTTCTAGCTCTGCTCACCCACATGGGAGAATCAGAATTACAGGAGTATTATTTTGCCATATGCTGGTCTTCACCTGCAGCAGAATTCTTGTTGCAAAGAAAAAATCTTCCGAAGAGAATTTCTTTCAGTGCTGCCTGCATTCCTAGTCTATCTGCCCAGTCAGCTTTCAGAATTTGGCAATGCACCTTTCTGAACACACTCTCACCCTAAAAATTTTTTGATCTATGTGATCATCCTCTGTTGTAGAAGTTCATGATGGGAAGTACTGAGAGACATTAAGAAGATTCTCTGTGTTAGTCACCGGGAGAAAGATGTTTGCTGAAATATTTTTAGGGAAGGCAGGTAACCTTGCCTGGATGTTCTGGAAAACATGAGTTTCAACATTTGTTTTAATTGAAAGGAGAACCATGGTACACAAAATGGGAGAGTTTGCTGAATTATGTAAAGCTGAAAATGAAGACAGAAGAGGGAGAAATGATCAAGTTCTCTTTAGTAAAAAAATGTGGCAATAACTCAGACATCTTGAGTGAAATTTCACCCCCTCCTTATAAAAACATCTCCAGAGTAGCGCTGCTATTTTTATTAAAGTCTAGTTGACACCCAGTGTTAACATTAGTTTCAGGCATATGACAGTGATTCAACAGCTCTATACGCTATCTCCACGTGGGAGCTTGCAGGTAGTTACCATCTGTCTAAAAAGTAATGGTATTAGAGGGCATCTTTTTAGGCTGACAATATTTTACATATTTTGTATATCTAAACTGACTGGACTTCCTACCTTACTAAAACATTTGTAGAAGGAAGGTGACAAGAAGGACCCAGAAAAGAGAGTGTGAACATTTTATAGATATTCACAATCTATGAATCTATTAACTTTTCTATAGTCTCTTGTTTTCCCAGTTTCCTCTTCTCTTTATTTTCTGAATCAAGAGATTGTAGTCTGTGTCGATGAGGAAAAATGCAACTAGCACTGAGACCAAAATTATAGGCAGTAGTGAGCCATACCTAACAGTCCGGAAGGAACACTTAGCTCTGCACAAGATACAATGAACTTCACCTAACTTTATTATTGGGAAGTGGGCATATTTGCTTCTAGGTGTTGGTGAACTCCATCATAAAGTCCTATGGGGTTTAATTTGTATGGGTCTAGTACCAAGCCATTTTTAAGTTGTTCGTCTCAATGTTCTTCAGGAATGTGGTAGGATTTGCAACCACTGTAATGATTGGAGGATCCCAAATGAGATGGGTCAGTGATGAGGCTTATCTGCAGCTTTGTGATGCTTTCATTTCAGCTATGAATTTCTTTCAACACCTCACACTGGGGGCTCTACTTATGGAAGAACCTCTTGAATAATTATCCAATGCTTACGTAAAGGCTGTACAGAGAGTGGCACGTTTTGACTTGCACATTATTTCCCCCTCATCAGCATATAGAAAATTGTCAGTGGAAATGAGGAGATGGGATTAGAAAGGAAACACAGTTCTCTTATCTCCTATTCCCATGACTTCTCTTTCCATCGTTATAATTAATGGTGGAAAAATCAAGCCGGTCACCTCCACTTCTAGTGGAATGCTCGTTGGTGTTTAACAATCAGCTCTCGCAAAATAAAACAACCTTGATTTGTCAAGCTGTACAATTGTTTGGTGCAAACACCTGTCACGTGGCCAGTTTCAAGCTCCCAACATGATGACACGGAACAGAGTCAGGAGATGATGCACGGTCAGCCCTGCAGAGTGCGCGCTCCAACTCACTGTGACAGGATGGTCTCTGCATGGCAACAGGGACAATGAGGATGGCAGCGAGGACAAGGATGAAAAAGCCATATTGTTAGCCACCGTGGTGCATGCCATTCTGAATTGCCGTCATTGTTTTGTAAAAGCCACATTTCTGACTTACGGGTTACATGCTTCAATCACTGGATAATGCCAGGATGCTGTGAATAGCTACGAAAGTGCATACATAACTAAAAATGCTCATAGGAATAGAAACTCATTTCAATAACTCATATTTATATTTGCATGATTTTGCATTTTTTCTTGCCGTAGTATAAATGAAGTGCTATGAAAAAAGTTGGTATCTTTACGAGATTCAGAGAGGCTATGTGCTCCCTTTCATCCTGAGAGTGACATTGCTGTCTGTAGTGACATTTGGTTTGACATAGACAGTTAAAACATGAACGCAAAAAGTCACATAATAGAACCCACTGGAATAATAAAATGATCAGAGAGAAACATTAAAGATCTGTTATTTGGGGGCGCCTGGGTGGCTCAATCGGTTAAGCGTCTGATTTCGACTCAGGCCATGATCTCACGGTTTGTGGGTTCAAGCCCCGCATTGGGCTCTGTGCTGACAGCTCAGAGCCCGGAGCCTGTTTCAGATTCTGTGTCTCCCTTTCTCTCTGACCCTCCCGTGCTCACCTTCTCTCTCTCTCTCTCTCTCTCTCAGAAATAAATAAAAAACATTTAAAAAGAAAGATCTGTTATTTGATACTTGATTACAAATACAACTGTAATGTAAAGAACTGATCACACCTGAAATCTTCCCTTCACACTTCTCATCTAACACCCTGACAGCCCTCCTGGCCTGTTGGAGAGTGCAAGTTGAATCTGGAACAAAGCTGAGATATTGCAACTTTCTGACAATTCCTGTTCAATTACTACTGAGTGTCATGATATGTCTTCTGCAGAAGCAAGTACTTCCCTTCACATGAGTCAGAGATCCATTGCCTACACAGAACAGGAGAAGTAAAATCATTCGTGAAAGCATATTCCCTAAATTGCCTACCCTATCCGAAAATGTACACCCCTCCCTTGGTTTAAAAGTAAAAGGCAAAGGAAATTCATTTTTGTGGCATGGCCACACTATGTGACACTTTAATTCAATTCTGGGATCTAAGGATTCTAGTCAATGAACATAAGTGCAGTACCTGTGGCTTATTCCGTCTCTCGGACCTCCCTGTCAATGTGGTAGCCACTAGCAACATGTAGCTATTTAAATTTAAAATAGCCAAAATTTTTTTAAAAATAAAATGTATTTCCCAGTCACATTATCCACCTTCAAGCACTTAATAGACACATATGTATAGTGGCTACCATATTGTACACTGCAGATATAGAACATTTCCATTACCACAGAAAGTTCTATTGTATGGCATTGACTAAGATACTCTGGCCTCATTACTCCAGCACACCAGAAAATGAAGTGAAGAGAAAAAATAAGAAATTGCCCTTTGCTTTAACCTCTTATTATATTCTCACAGAAATTATTTTAGCCCAGAAGCATCTTTTGAACAGTCAGATGTTAGGAGCATCTTAATCTAGAACTCAATATCCTTAAGCAAATATTACAACTCCTTCTTTCATATTTAATTATAATGGGAGGAAATGGAGAAAATGTTTATCAAGCCATGCTTAACAGTAATTCCCAAGCACCGCATTTGTCAGCAGGAGAAATAAGATTCTGGCTGCAGAGAATTGATTCCTTACCCTCAGATTGCTTTCCCCCTGACCCTGCTAACATAGAAATCTTTACAGCAAGCAGTACTTAGTCCTTAGGAGGAAACCCCACAAGTGCTCCCCAATCCCTTAGCAGCCCAGATGTTGGCTCTACTGAATCCTGACTCTCTTCAGCTGGATGCTAAAGTAAGTTCAGAGAGCCTCCTCTCTTGGGCCTACTAAATGAAGCAGAATTTTCTGTCTTTGACAGGCAAGGGCTAATTATTGTCCTTGAGTATGAAAAATTTGCTCAAAGCCCCCTGAAAGGGAAAAAAAAAATTCTAACTTAAAGCCAGAAGTTTCTGAATTAAATTTTGCAGAGCCTCAGACCGATTAATCTCTAATGCATTCAGCAACAACTCTGTCCTTGGGCACAATCTGTAGCCTTTCAATACAGTGGTCATCACAGAGGTAAAAATAACAGCAAAACCAACACTATGATGACTAAAACATAATGTTTTGTAATCATGTATCTGCCTGTCACGGGTTCATTGTCTAGTCAAACAATCTTTGGATAGGAAATAGATTAGATAGCAAAAAATTAAATAAAGGGGAAAACTTGTTGTGTGCACCTGCCTGATTGCCCTAGATAAGCTCATAGCAGCCTAGCTTGGCGCATAAAATTAGAAAGTGACATTCCAAAAAAGAAAAAAAAATACACGACAGAAAGGTACCATTGTATGAAATAAAAGGTCCTTATCTGAATTATTTTTTTTTCCCTTCACTCTTTTCCTGTGTGTCTACCACCCCAGTCCTTACCCACTGTTTCTTCTCGTCAGGCACCTGCTTGGGGCTATACAACCTTACAGCCAGAATCTGAAATCTGATCACACTGTAATCTTCAAAAGGGATCTTCTTCCCAGTCACAAATTACTACTGATGTATCACCCATTAAAATGTACATGTAAATGAGGGAGAATTTCACCATTTTTCAGAGCTTACTTCATTATAATTGGGGCAAAATATAGGGACATTTGAGTCAATGTGAGATAAACTAATTGCCTTCTCATTAAAAAAGTGTTTTTAACTATTGCATCTGATAAGCTCTTGTCTGTTTCCCTTTTCTAATTTTAAACTACGTGTTCTCTTTTGATTAAGTGAACATAACACTTTTCAAGGGAATCCTAAAATGTAGTGTTAATTTTATTTTTTGTAAGTCATTTCCACTGCAGAAAATCATGAGCACAGATCGTGGAGTATTTACAAAATGGATTCCATTTCCTCCCTGAATATCATGTACTGAGGAAAACTTGAGCGTTGTTCATTTACTATGGGCAGTTTCCATGTCGGTAGTGGCATGAAGTTCTTTCACCTACTATAATGAGGAAATTCTTTGACCCATCAGTTTCTGGTTATTCTAACCTCTACTGAGTCATGAAAAAACCATGAACAACATTTACTTCTTCCCTTCTATTTGCTTTGTCATCTCTAGAATTTAGCTGAGGTAAAAAGGCACTGTTTTCTCATTAATCATTGTAAGCTAAGGAATAATTCTATTGCTGTGAATGTTTTGGGCAGAATGCCCATCTCAAAGTGGAAGATGTTAAGCCGACCCATTTTCTCATAAGATGTATGTTTCTGCATCTTCAACCAATATTCCTTAGTCTGCTGAAATACATTAAAAAATAGGAAAGATAAATAGATCCACCTAGCTGTTTTGAGGTAGTGGATTGAACTATAAGGCATGTGGAAGAGATAGCTTCATGCCCGCTTATAGTCTAATAAATAACTTTAGAAATAGACAGATTCTGGGTAAATAAAATCTTGAAATAAGCCAGAAGGCAAGGAATATAAAACACTAACTGATCAAGTAAAATAGAGAAACGTCACTTTCCTTAACGACCTACCCTGATTAAGAATAAAGCAAATATGAAAGGTGCCAAAATGTTGAGTCTAAATGCCTCTGAATAAATACAATGAGTACTTGCTTTGCAAATTTTTAAAATCCCAAATTAAGAGAGCACCAAAAAAGGTTTCATTATAGAAATTCTGACCTTAAATTTGCCTTTTGTTAAAAAAAGAAACTGAAGAATCATAATATATCTTTGAACAGAATGTAAGGGCTGTGTGTGTGTGTGTGTGTGTGTGTGTGTGTGTGTTATTCACTGATGCATGGCTAACATATAAAAGGTATATAATAAATATTTGGCAAATAGAGTTTATAAAACAATTTCCTATATATGATCTTATGTGATCTCACCTGACCCAGCAGTCTTGAGGAATAGATACCAGTCACATACTTTAGCCTGTAGATGGAGGCTAATAAAGGACAGCATGTCAGGTGATATATAGAAATGGAACTCTACCAGGAAACCAGGGAGATAACTTTTGGTAAAAAACACAGTCATGAATAGGTATCAATGCCAGCACTTCACAGGTACCAAATCAGTATTCACTGAATGGTGAAGCTTTCCCTAGAGATACAGGCTGACTTAATTTCATTTACTATCACAGTGCCAGATTTCACTTTCTTCATAGTTCTTAGGATAATAAATAATTAAATCATTCAGCTATGCATTTACTTGTTTATTGTTTCTCTCACCCCTCTAAAATGTAATCTCCACAAATGAAGGGTCCTTGTCTGGCTTAGTCCCTCAAGAAATACGTGACCCATAGTAGATACTCTATAAGATTTGGATGAATTAGTGAATCAACCAATTCACCATCTACCTTAAATGACTGAATGGATTACTCTTTTTTCAATTGCTCTCTCTCTTTAGCCTATGTTACTTGGGTAGTGCAACAGTTTTGTCTGTTTTAGTTTCTATGTGCTGTATGTGTGCTGCTTTGTTTTCCTTCTCCTTCTTCCTCTGTAATTTGAAGTACTTCTTTCATGAAGACGTGAAAAGCTCTTAGGAGACCTAGCAAGATTATGGTAGAATCCAAGAAAAAGAACCATGATTTGGATGATTCAAGCTATCTCTTCTCTAATAGCTTGAAATGCTATAGATGAGATCCTGAGGCTCGGAGTGGTAATGAGACAGAATGTCAAACAGGTCTCTCAACTAGAAGGCACTGTCTTCCCTCCCATGCGATGCTTTCATCCCTTGTCTCAATGAGAATATGAAAAATAAAACTAAAGTTTTAAAGAAGCTTACTATAAAGATACACATTTCTGTTTTAATTTTTTTAATTTTTAGTTTATTTATTTTGAGAGAGAGAAAGAGAGACAGAGCAAGCAGGGGAAGGGCAGAGAGAGAGGAAGAGAGAGAATCCCAAGTAGGTCCTGCCCTGCCAGTATAGAGCCTGACGTGGGGCTTGAATCCACAAATCGTGATGTCATGACCTGAGCCAAAACCAAGAGTCAGATGCTTAAAGGACTAAGCAACCCAAGTGCCCTGAAAATATACATTTCTTACGATCATTTCTTCTTTAGTCAAGAGGTAAATTACATAAGTTGTTTTTCAGACAACGAGGCAATACAAAAGATGTAAAACCAGCCTTAATTTTAAAATAATGGGAAAATCCTATCAACACCTTGGCTCATTTATTTGTCATCTTCATTTATTGCTTCTTTTTTCCTTCCAGGCCTTTTTTTGGAAACACTGAAAAGTTTTTGTTCTCATTTTTTTTTTACAATATGGCAGTAGTCTTAAATCTTGAAGCAATAAAAATAGTCATTATAAATTTAAGTAAAGACTTGAAATATTTTTTCTAAAAATCTGGCTAGGTCTTCTCATTCATGACACTTAAAGAGTTATTTGTTCAGCTCTTGCTGCTTTTTGAAATGGTCACATCTCTAGTAGAAGTAATACCTTTCCTTCTTCAATTCTACACACTCATCCCAGTGACTCAGCACTGTGGTCAGTACTCATGATTGGACTTACTGGTCTCACCCCCAAAAATTATGAGTTTTCTTCCATCTTTTTGTTTCTTCTCTCCTCACATTGTGAAAAACATGTTTTGCATTTACCTCTTGTCCTTTCTAGAGCCTTAGTTCTTTAAAAACAAGAACACTGTATTATATATCTTTGATCTCCAATAGGGCACTGACTATATAAATGCAAGCAAGGGTTAATATACTACAGTTATGTCCTCCTGTTTGTTCTATTCATCCATAATGGTTTAATATGCCTGTGATAATGTGATAATTAGATTTGCATTGAAAATGGAAATTGAGAAAAAGCTTTAGACTAATAATGGACATTGCCCCATTATTGGACATTAGTTGTAACAAGCCTAGGCTAGATCCTAAGGAAATAACTAAACACCCTGAGCACTTTCCTCTTCAATCCCATTACATTTAAATGGCTATCTGTGTTCTTTGAAATTTTAATCACCTAGAAAGCTGTTGCTAGTATCCTAGAGCCTGCTGGGTGAAATTATTATCCCACAGTTTTTATTCTCCAAGTCACTCAGTGCTCTTGAAGCAATAGATCCACATAAATTTCTCTTCCCCTTGCAGTCAAAAGTGGTAAAATCTCCGAACAGATGACTCAAACATTGGTCATGAAATTATGCAGAAAATACAGTAATCTCATGAGTGGGTCAAGGGAAAAACTGGCACCTCACACAAAACCGAACAGGTTTTTCCTCAATCCCATCATTCTAGGAGAAAAAGAGAATGAAAGTTTTGTACAGAGTGGGTAGACAGTGCCTAGTTCTAGATTCTGATATAGAGGAGGAGTTTAGTTTGGGTAGGAGAAAGCTCTCAACTGTAGATGTTATTTGACTGGAATATAATATAAAGGAAAATGGCAAGGTTGAATCCATAAGATTTTAGGGGTTTTTAAAAATTTATTTAATTTTTTTAATATAGTTTATTGTCAAGTTCGTTTCCATATAACACCCAGTGCTCATCCCAACAATTGCCCTCCTCAATGCTCATCACACATCCCTCTCCCCAACCCGCCATCAACCCTCAGTTTGTTTTCAGTATTTAAGAGTCTCTTACAGGATTTTAGGTTTTTAAATGTTGAAGTGGGCTCTCTAGGGGCTATCCATACACCAAGAACCTCTTAAAGAGGAGTTCTGGAATTCTCTAATCATACTTAAATATACTAGTTTCCTAATACTGGGGATTTTCCGGGGACATGGGACAAAGAATAACCTCCTGGAGGTTTAAACACAAAAAAGATGTGTGCTTCAATCCAAAATGATTTTTAAAACAAACTCAGTGTTCTAAAATACAACCCTGCCCAAGTGCTTCTGGAGTCAACACCACAAATTAACACTGTACTCACAGAACACCTGACATTAAGCAAATGGTCCCAGACTGAAGTGCTGGCCCTTTCTGGGTCCACATTCTATACAGACCAGTATAATCCAAATATTTCAAAAAGTCAACCTATATTCATTTTAAAGTTTGAGTTATAAATCACTTCTAGTTTTTTAAGTTTACTTATTTATTTTGAGAGAGAGAGAGAAAGAGAGAGAGAGAGAGAGCAGGGGAGGGCCAGAAAGAGAGGGAGAGAGAGAATCCCAAACAGGCTCCATATTGTCATCCCAGAGACCGACACCAGGCTCAAACTCATGAACCGTGAGATCATGACCTTAGCCAAAACCAAGAGTCAGATGCTCAACTGACTGAGCCATCCAAGTGCCCGTATAAATCACTTTTAAAGTTGGAATTATAAAACTTTTGAGAGAAACACTGGTCACAGTTTGATAAGACTAATAGCATTTTTCTGTTTGGTTTTTTTTTTTAATTGCTTTTCTTTTTTGTGAGTACAACAGATAATTTAACCTTCTGAAAGACTGTCGTGGTCACATTATAAGTGAAGGGGTAAA
The DNA here is from genome assembly GCF_003009895.1 of Hyaena hyaena. Classification (NCBI taxonomy): domain Eukaryota; kingdom Metazoa; phylum Chordata; class Mammalia; order Carnivora; family Hyaenidae; genus Hyaena; species Hyaena hyaena. The sequence continues at coordinate 1,282,065 of NW_024081198.1, read as the reverse complement.
ACAAGCCACATCATTTGGTGGACCACAGGTGAATTAATCCAGCTTTCCCAGGGACCAGTGGGGATATTTTCATCCCATTGTTGCCAATCAATTACAGAGACCCAAGGGACTCTCGTTTAAATGCAAACAGCATGTGAAGCTCTTTTTCTTTTCTTTTTTTATCATTATAAGTAAATTGTTTCATTACAACCTCATGAAGGAGGCGGCTTCCTGTGTTTGTACAGACATAAGTTCCACGAACAAATAAATGAGTCAGTGGAGCCTAAATTAACTTACTTCATTATCTCATCCACTCACCTACACAGAAGCATCTACCTTTTGTTGTCTCTTCTGCCCTCCCCTCCCCCTTCTGCCGCCATTGCCCCCCATCAGACAGCAAAAGACCCCTGAAAGGGTCTCAGTTCCTGCTCTCTGAACACCTCCCCAGGGGCTGCGTTCACGCCATGATGCACTCACATGCTATTCAGCAACAGCTGCTGGACATCATGTTGGGGCAATATTTAAATATTATGCCTACAGCTGTGGGCTTTTTTTTTAAATCATATCTTTAAAAGTCAGTGGCTGTGTTGGTGGCAGACTCTACACAGCATGGACTATGCACTGAAAAATCATTTTCTCCTCTAGAGGTTTAATAGTTCCAAAAATGACTTTACATCAGTAAGAAAAGTTTGCCTTTCTTCAGCGCTTCCCCCACATATAACTGAGTTAATGAGTGTTCTTTGCTTGCAGCTATCTTTCCAAAGGCAGGTACCAAATAGTGAAAAAACATTCATCAGTGAAACTTCAAGTAAGAGAATAAGCCCATCCACTGAAAACTCGGTGATGGGTTCAGGGTGACTGAAGTTGATTGAACAAGAGGAACGGTCAGGGCTGGGGGCCATTATGATGACTATTAATAGAGGTAACGTTAGCTCTAATAGCTCTTTGATCATTTTTGGGGTTACAGCTCACAAACTCCTGCCATTAAAAATTCTAAGAATTACTATGCAGTTGAGTGTGCAATGAATTTTTTTAATACACGGTGTTTTAGAACACGGTCTTGAGCCACACTCTTCTTAAGGTAATTCTGGAAACCACACTTAAAAAAGGTAAAAAATCTAAATTAGGAAATGTGACCACAAAATACTACTCATGTACAGTATTCTCTAAATCCAAATGATCCCAAAGCATATCATAAAATAGTGAAATGAGTGTGGAAATTTATGTAGGAAGACAAATTGGTATCTCCTCACTATAAAAAGGAAAATGACTCATTTCCCCCAAGGGTAGGCTGGCATCCTGCTACATTTTTCTAACACTATAAAGTTAACTTAGTTCCAGTCCCCAATGTCTCCAAAAGCTGCAGTTATAGTAGCTGCTGCAGATGAGCAAGAATAGAACAGTTGGACAAGACCACGGGCTCATATCTTGTCAGTCGTTATCTAGAACTGGTCTGACTTTGATGCATTGAATCCCCAGCCTTTTACTTCCAAAGTCCACTGTCCCTTCTTCTTTCCTGAAACCTTTTCACACCCATCTGCCTTCATTTTCTATACTAATTATCTATATTCTGTCATCTGTCACTTTTTTCACACTTTGTCTAAAGCCCCAAATCCCTTGTGTCATTGTTATTCCTTACAAGTTGTAGTCATTAATAAATTAATGAGAGATGCTAAAATCAGGCTCGTGGCCACTTAACATGTGAAAGTTCCATTTGTGTCAGAGCCTTCCATAGTCCCTGTATAGAGTGCATTTTAGCCAATCCCAGAATTTGCAATTTTTCTGCATAGTAAAGCTATACTACATATGTTTTTACCTTTTATCATTGTCAGGTCTGGTTGGCTGCTGAGAAAAGTCTATTTCCTTCATTTCCTGAGCCCTGGTGGGCTTATTCATTCGATATTGTGGCCAATAAATTCATAATGCTAACAATCTTAAAACAAATACATCTAAGAATCCTTAAAACATCATGATCTGGGGCACCTGGGGGCTCAGTCAGTTAAGCATCCGACTTCAGCTCAGGTCATGATCTCACAGTTGGTGAGTTCAAGCCCTGAGTCAGGCTCTGTGCTGAGAGCCTGGAGCCTGCTTTGGATACTGTGTCTCCCTCTCTCTCTGCCCGCCTCCGTTCACACTCTGTCTCTCTCTCTCTCTCAAAAATAAACAAGCATTAAAAAACAAAACAAAACAACACCGTGAGCTGACCTTCCAACATGGTTAAGTATAGGAGATATACTCCCAGCCTCTGACAGCTCTGGCTAAAGATGCTGCAAACATCATCATGCCATTAAGAAATCCTGTGCCCTTGGGGCACCCGGGTGGCTCAGTTAGTTAAGTATCTTGATTTCGGGATTTCGGCTCAGGTCATGACCTCATGGTTTGTGGGTTCAAGCCCCACGTTGGGCTCAATGCTGGCAGTGCAGAGCCTGTTTGGGATTCTCTCTGCCTCTCTCTCTGCCCCTCCCATGCTCTCTCTCTCTCTCCCTCTCTCTCTCAAAATTGATTAATTCATTAATTAATTAAACTTTAAAGAAAAAATAAAGAAATCCTGTGCCCAGTGACTTGGAATTTCTTTTTGGCAGATTCAGGTAAACTTTATAACATTTCAATGATATACAAAAAAGCCAAAATTCCTCTATAAGAAATGGGGATGCCACCAATCATCAATTAACAACATATGGCAGGAAAGCACAGTCGAGTTTTGGCTAATGCACAGTAGAAGCGGGAGAAGGTTGACTGACACTAAGAAGATTACCCCTGATTTTTCAATACAGCAGGCAAATGAATATTGTTGATAAATGCACTATCAACCTTATTCTTACAGCTCTGATAGTGACTTTAATCCTGACCTTGAAATGGCTTCCCCTACACACAAAGGCTTTTTGAAATGACATTTTACCAAAAGAGAAAAAAGGAACAATAATTGATTTAGTGATGAACTTTTATTTGGGTGTTTACTGTGGACCAGGCAAATAAGTGCTTTATCTATATCTTGTGTCACTTAATCCTTAGAACAACATGATGAGAACAATTATTAACATCCACATACAGATGGGGAAACTGAGGTTTGGTGCAGAATCAGGTCTAACTGCTATCATCGGAGCCTGAACTCTCATGCCCATCTGAGTTCGCACACCCATAGTATGCGTTTCTTCCATCGGCATCCCACCATTTAACCGGCCAGGCATTTGACAATTACTGTTAATTCTAAAAGGCACTACTAAAAGTAGTGCAGGGCAAATGCCAGCAGGTAATTGATTGCATATCGGCTATAAGAAAAAGGAAAAGCAAAATTACAGCAAGTTCCAGCCTTCTCTATAGGAAAAGCAGACCTTATAAAAGACTATGTAATGACATTTATGGAGACCTTAAAGCTTCCTTCACACAGATAGTAAAGATCTTTCTTGCCAGTTTTCTTTAGAGCCAGACATTTTTAACCTTCTAGTGGGCTTTTTTATAAGGACACATGTATCTTAACTGGGTCAATTGTTCTGTTTTCTAGGAAACAGAACGCATTAGCTAATTAAAATGAAGGAATTTAATTCATCCATTGCTCTCTCCTGTTGATTAACAGAGATACTTAAAACATAATCCTAGGTATTAAGATTTCTGGAAAGGGGCGCCTGGGTGGCTTAGTCGGTTAAGCGTCGAATTTTCCCTTAGGTATGATCTCGCGGTTCGTGGGTTCAAGCCCTGCGTCGGGCTCTGCTGACTGCCAGCTCAGAGCCTGGAGCCTATTTCAGAGTCTGTATCTCCCTCCCTCTCTGATCCTCCCCTGCTCACACTGTCTCTCTCTCTCTCCTAGAAATAAATAAAAATATTTTTTAAAAAAGATTTCTGGAAAGAGGTGTGTTCCCACTTGACTTTTTCAGGTCCTACGTGTGCCCCATCTTTTTTACTAAGACTCTCCTGCAAGGTCACCCTACTGTCAGACCCACTGGATATCTTCAGTCCTCACTCTCTACAGCCTTCAACACTGTTGACATCTTCCTGCATTTGGATTAGCCCCTTTTTTGGTACCAGGACATCACATCTCTTTGTTTCCTATTTCTCTGCCTCATTCACACAATTTCTCCTGTGAGCTACTGCTCTTTGGCTCATCCGCCAAATGCTGGATTTCCTCAGGCCTCTTCTCTTCTCTGTGTACCCATTCTGGGCCATCTCATCCATTGATCTTGTTTTGGGTGCCATATTTAAGCAGACATCCCTGAAACCTCTATCTTACGCTCCAAATTCTATTCAGAAGTTCAGATCCATACAGCAAAATGTCTAGACATTTGTCAGACATTTTATTCCACAGTTCCCAAAATTCAGTTAGTAATTGTGCATCCTCAAAACTTAACCATCCTCTGGTATTCTGTATCTCAGTAAACAGTCTACTACATACCCAGCTACCAGAGGAGAAAGCTGGGTATCACAGCGTTCGTCTTTCATTCTCATCCTTCATATCAAATCAACCATCACCTGCTCTGTATGTGCCTCTTAAGTATCACTATGACTAATATCTGTCCTCTACTCTGTGCATTCTCACTATCACTAACTCAGCACAAGAGGTCACCTCTCCTCCAGAAGACTGCAACCAAGTGCAGCCAAGATCCTCTTGCTACACTGCTTCCTTCAATATGTTCTTGGGAAAACCAGACATCATCAAAATAAAATTTTATGATTGAAAGCAGGCACTATTGATATTTACAGAACAATAAACAGAAATTAGATCTGTCCTGGAAAGCTAGCGCATACGGTCATACTCGCAGACTGCAGTTAGAGCAATGCCTCTGTAAAACACATCCTTCACCATGCCATGTCTCTGCCTACGAGGTATCCATGGCTCTCCTGGGCCTTCAGGAAGTAAGTCAAACTTCTTAACAAGGCTCTGCATGGTCTAGTCATGCTTGGCTCTCATGCTTCGTCCATAACCCCGTTACCTCTATGCACCACGCTTAATTCTCCCCGATTCACATACTCTCTCTTGATCCTGGGATGTGTGGGTGCTCATGAGTCTCCCCAGAGGCTGTGCCTACTCTGTGCTACCTCATTGCTATGTAAGTGTCTCCTAATGCTAATAACTGGCTCATGTGCACCTACTCCCGCATCCCCGCCAGTGTGCAGCCAACACACCTAATATTTATCCCTACCCATGTGGTGATGTAATTGTTTAGTTTCTTGTTTTATTGACCATGAGATCATGTTAGCGCCATAAGTTTCCCATCTATAAGACATTTAAGAGCAAAAAAAAAGTGATTTAGGGGATAGAGGGAGAGGGGACTTTTCTTGATGCTGAATTTAAATAGTAAGCATACTGTTTTTACTTATATTTACCATTTACTGCTTGCTGTATGTGGGGGGGATTAATAAATACTACAAGGAGGCAGAGGGCCTAAGATTTCTCATAAGACAAAGGATAGTACCATCAATGTGCTAAACCAGAGGTCTGAAAATATTTTTGATTGAAACCTCTATCAGTAAATAATAAGAGCATGCACTTTTCGTATTTGTGGGTTTTACGATTTATAAACTATACACATGTTCTATTGTGCTAATGTATGATGTACCTTCTAAGAAAGAGAAATAAAGAAGTGTTTTCTGGAAAGGTAGATAGAGGTTATAAATTTTTCTGCACCTTAGTTGATCTTTATCTGTTTACTCCGTTTTGAAGATCACTTTCAAAGATGGGTTGTGAAGACAGAAACTAACGAGTTGACCACTGTAACACCAGAGCCAGGCCTAGTACAGAGCCTGGCTCACAGCAAGTCCTCGGTTATGGAGTGAAAGAAAGATAGAAAGTTTGGACCAGAGAATTGAGTTTATTACAGGGTGATATAATCTTCAGATAGTAACAATTATTAATGCTATTTGGAGGGGAGGTAAGAAGAAATTCCTTTCTATAAGTGAGATTAATCAATATATCTGTGAATAATCTTCCATTTTAAATATTTTCCTTAGGCTTTATGTCTTAAGTGAGTGAGTTTTTAGACCTATGTCATGCCATTGATTCGCCATCACGAATGTCAGGAAAACAACTCATTGTTCTGACCCGACAATGGCAAAGGAAGGTCTTGAAGGCATAGTGAGAAAGGTGGACGAGGTTGACAGTTGTCCCAAAGTCAGTTGGGATAAAGAAGATGTGATATATCTACATCTATTTCTATATCTATCATCTGTGATGGACTATTACTCAGCCATCAAAAAGAATGAAATCTTGCCATTTGCAACAACATGGATGAAGCTAGAATGCATTATGCTAAGCAAAATAAGTCAATCAGTGAAAGAAAAATATACAACTTCACTCGTATGTGGAATTTAAGGAACAAAGCAAATGAACATATAGGAAGAGGGTAGGAGAGAAGAAAGGGAAACAAACCACAAGAGACTCTTAATGATAGAGAACAAACTGAGGATTGATGGAATGAGGTGGGTGGGGGATGGGCCAGATGGGTGATGGGTACTTAGGAGGGCGCCTGTGACGAGCACTGGGTGTTGTATAAAAGTGATGAATCACTTCGTTCTACTTGTGGAATCAATACTGCACTGTATATTAAATAAAATTTAAATAATAGTAAAAAAAAAGAAAAAAGCCAAGAAAAATATTTTTCTTAGTATCCACCTCACCTCCCAATAATAATACTAAATTGAATAAGATCCGCAAACAACACAGTGTCCGTTCCTTGGGAGAAAAGGACCAGACCTGACAGAGTCTGGTTGCATTCGGTGTGTGCTAGAGGAAAGAAGCACTGGCAGACATAAGCCCCATAACTTGAGTTCTGATGCTTTGATCCAAGAGCATTTGCCTGCTTTTTAATTTTGTTTCAGGGTACTAGAAATGAAAGTCACATATTCTTAATCTTTTCTGAAACTTTGAGACAAGAGGCTGGCATGACCTAGAAGCTGGAATATCTAATGAGTCTGAGTTTCTCTCTCTGGATTTTATAAGAAACTTTCACCTTCAGACTTATTCTACTAATTTTTAACAGACTTACACATACATAAAATTTAAGTGTACAGCTTCAATAATTTCTAGGAAACATACAGAGTACTGCAAGCATCACCACAATCCAATTATAAAACACTTCCATCACCACAAAAAGGAACTTCATGCCTGTTTGCAGGTATTTCTTATTCCCACTCAAACTCCCAGGCAAGCACTAATTTACTTTCTGTCCCTATAAATTTACCTTTTCTGGACTTTTCTTTGAAATGAAATTATACAACACGTGATCTTCTGTGTCTGGCTTCTTCCACTTAATGTGAATTTGAAGCTCATCTTTTCTATGCCCTTTGATTGTTCTAAACTACACCATTATATGGTCGCGCCATTTTTGTCTATTTGCTAGTCGATGGACTTTTGCCCTGTTTTCCTTTCTCTGTTTAATATAAATAATTCCGCTAATGAACATTTACATACGAGTCTTTGTGTACATATATAATGCCATTTCTTTGGCTGGATAAGTAGGAGTGATATTGCTGGGCCGGGTGGTATACTTATGTTTCTCATTTCAAGAAACTGCCAAACTATTCTTCCGAAGTGGCTGCACCATCGTCCCACCTAACTTGAGGTTCCCTGAGTACCAGGTAAATGTCACTGTGCTTTGAACAAGCTCAGATTTCCCTACCCGAGTAGATCCTAAACTTCTGTCAGTGCTTACTTGTTAATGCACCTTCACCATTCCATAATTTTCAATTACCCTATGTATTTCCAAAATGATAGAATTTGATAAAATTAAATTCTGGTTCCTTGGAACCATGAGAAAACTCAAATACAATGGACCATTAAAAGTCACCATCCTTTTTTCATAAATCTGCTTGAAAAATGTCTGAAACGTCCATATCACCATTACATTTGATGTGAAGAGTTTCATCAGAATGGTGAAGCAATGAAGACTATTGAGAAGTATGGGCCTATGGTTTGGGGAGATCTTTCAGGAAATCTCCTATGTAAAGAGACAAAAGGGACTCCTCAGATTGAGTCTTTAGAGGAGTGTGACATTTCTGTGCAAAATAATGTTTCATGTGAGATTGTTACTTGAGTAGCCCATGAAGGATAAAGGGAAAAAAGGAAACTGTAAGCTGTTCACAAATCAACACACCTCCCCGCCTTAAGTGAATTCTCCATCGTCATCTTCAAAAGAGCTGAGATATAACCATTACTTCTTAAGCAGAGTTCTTAATACCAGGACTGATGCATTCAACTTTTCACAAGGTGGAAAAATAGAAGTTTCACTTAAAAAGAAAGAAAATCTATATTTAATGGAAGAACAAGGCCCCCACCTAGTGGATAATTCAAGAATTTGTTTTTTACAGTTTAAGTTGGGGTTTACACAGTAAAATAGCAGAAGAGATCTATAGAGAGGCACAACAGAAATGTCAATAATTAATTCTTGTTTATACGTGAAGCCTAGCAAAACCTAGAAAGAATCCCACAATCTTTCAGAGAACCAGAGAAAGGGCACAGTCACCAATAACATGCTTAAAAGTGAATGTAGGAAATAGAAGGTAGAGAAAGAAGGCAAAGTTTTAGATGGATGGAGAACATTTAGCTAAATGGTTAAAAATATTTTAGGACTGAAAACAACAATGACTATCGTAAATCCTCGACACCACGTGAATTGTCACAGAGCACAGGCCACCAGTGCCTGGGGCATTTCCCTCAGCAGTCCTGTGCACAGGCCACGATTTTGTGTGGTCAGGAGACAGGAAGTGATTGTGCTTCTAAATTATGTCAGTTTCAGAGGCAATTACAGGATTCCTTAACCCTATACAATACTTTCCAAGTTACTTGGCCTTTATTGAGTATATTAAAATTCTAGAGAATAACACATTTGAGGTTTATAACTCTTGCTGTATAATGTATTTTTTTAGAATCTCAGCACCAGTGTAGAGATTAAACAAAAATTATGCTAAGTTTTTGAGGATTCACCATGTTCTAGGCACTGGTAAAGACTTGATATAAACTATTTATATAATTCCTGTAACAATCTGAAGCTCCCCCTTTATACAGATGAAGAGCCTTCAAAACAAACAGTATCAAGTGGCAGAACTGGAATTTGAGCCAGCAAGTCAAACCCCAGAGGCCACGCTCCCAATCTCTGAATGAAAATAGTTAGTGAATATGAATAACGTTAGTAAAATATAAAGTAAATGCATATTTCTCAGTGTCGTCAAGGATAAATGTGCCTCTTTTTCTTATAACATTTATTTAATAACTTTTAAGGCATCATTAACACCCCAATCCCATGTTAGAACAAGAACTGAAGTAACCCTCAGAAGTCCTGGGCTCTCACTTGGTCTTCGACTTCGCTCCCCCTTTTTTTTTTTTTTTAAATGTTTTATTTTTATTCATTTCTAGGAGAGAGAGAGAGAGAGAGACAGCGTGAGCAGGGGAGGGTCAGAGAGAGAGGGAGTCACAGACTGAAACAGGCTCCAGGCTCTGAGCTGGCTGTCAGCACAGAGCCTGACGCGGGGCTCTAAACCACGAACCGTGAGATCATGACCTAAGCGAAAGTCAGACGATTAACCAACTAAGCCACCCAGGCGCCCCCGACTTCGCTCCCCTTTTAATCTTAGACAATTTCTTGAAGCACCGTGAGGAAATGACTTGCCTCTTTTTCTAGTGTTCCTACTATAGAAGCCATTTGGTGGTGTACTGAGCCAATGGGATATAGTAGGGCCATCTCTAACGTGGATAAATATGTTCCCATCCCCACCACAAGGCAATCATAACAATATAAAACAGGAGCCCCAATCTCCATTTGTAAGAGAAACTCTTGCACCTTCCCAAACTCACCCGTATGAGACACAGGACAGCCTTGCGGTAAAAGCATGATCGCGTTGCTTCAGGCCCTGGAATCTTCACCCCTGAGTTTCCCCAGAGTTTGTAAAATATAAAGAGACATCACTAGAGAGGAGAGACCACAAACTATATGTGCTTTGAATCAACCAGTCATTGGGCATGTATGATTGTCCCGGGGGATTCACTGTGCCCAGTAAGGAAAACGGGGTCCAAAGTCGAGCAGAGCACACAACATGTGAGTGGTTCCTGCTGCGATCGTTTTAGTCTCACTCCTGGCTTTTGACAGATTTAGAAGCTAGCTTTTGGAATATGGAACTCCGATTATTGGTCCTTAACATGCAATGGTAATTCATCAGACACGGGAAAGTGCAAAACAGGATTTACAGCCGTGGTGTGTGTGAGTCGGGGAAGGGGGTGGCAAGAAAGCTTGTACATGGAAAAGGTAGGATAGTTCACAGATAGTCCGGGTTGCAAAAAAAAAAAAAAAAGGAGATGCCTTTCCTATTTTTCTATAACTCAACCTTCATTTCAATACTCCACTCCACATAATAAAAGAAATTTGACCTAATCATTAAAATCAAACCAGGTTTTCTCGGCCATGTTTTAAGCTCGGTATTTCCCCTTCTTTTATTTCTCCTCCATTTAGGGGCATGGGGAGTGGTGACAGACTCAGAACAGTAACCATAACTACTATTACCATAATAGCTAAAATGTGTTGAGCGCTTGTGGTAGAATTTCTCTCTCCCCCTCTCCTGTCTTCTCATCCCCAGGCAACTGAACTGCTTTCTATCATGATAGATTCATCTACATTTTTATTTTACATAGATGGAATTATACACTATGTAGTCTTTTGGCTTATATTCATCCACTTCATATAATCATTTTGAGATTCATTCATATTGTTGCACATGTCAATAATTCATTCCTTCTCATTGTACGGATATTCTATTTTATATTCATTCAACAATTAATGAAAATTTTGTTCCTTTCCAGTTTTCACCTATCACAAATAGAGTCACTATGAATATTCACGTGCAAGCCTTTTTGGGTACATGTACTCCATTTCTTCTGGGTAAATATCCAGGAATGGAATGGTTCAATCATATGGTAGATATACATACACCTTTTAGGAAAATGCTAACCTTTTATCCAAAGTGTTTTCGTCATTCCCACCAGGAGTGTATGAAAGTTTTCATCTTTCCCAACATTTGATTAGTCAGACATTTTACACTTTAGTCATTCAAATGGATGAGTAGTGGTATCTCATTGTGGTTTAATTTCTATTTCCATGACGGCTAATGATCTTGAGAATCTTTTTATGTGTTTATTTACCACCCATATAATTTCTTTGAAAAAATATCTGTTCACATGTCTATTTCTGTTTTCTATTAAACTGTTTTCTTATTAAGTTGTAAGACATTTTTTATGCTTGAAATACAGGTCTTTTATCAGATGCATGCTTTGTAATATCTTCTTCCAGTTTTATTTGCTTAACCGAGTACAAGATTTTAGTTTTAATAATATCACCATATTGATTATTTTTTCTCTTATGAATTTGTTTTGGGGCTGCATTTGAGAAGTCTTTCCCAAGGCCAACATCACTTAGGCTGTCTCCTATGTGATCCTCTAGAAGTTCTAGGGTGTAACCTCTAAATATTTAAGTTTTTGAACAATTTCAAGGGAATTTTTGCTTATGACGTAAGCTAAGAGTTGAGCTTCCAGTTTTTTTGCCTGTGGCTACACAATTGTTCTGCACCATTTGTTGAAAGGATTGTCCTTTCACCACTGAACATGTATTGTCACTGAATTCCATTCATCTGTTTGTCTATCTTCACACCAATATCACACCTTTTTCCCTAGCATTACTGAGATATAATTGGCATATAATATGAAGTTTAAGGGGTACCGTGTGATGATGTGATACATGTACATATTATGAAATGTATACCACAATAAAGTTATAGTTAGCACATCCTTCACCTTGCAAAGGCTCCAGGCTGTAAGCTGTCACCACAGCTGACATGAACCCACGAACTGCAAGATCATGCCTTGAGCTGAAGTCCAATGCTTAACCGACTGAGCCAGCCAGCTGCCCCATGGTGCATTTCAATGCACTTTACCTCAGTTGTAACACTGACTGGAGCAAAATTGATTACCATGCCTGGTTTAAGAACACCAGTCTCCATTCAGTCCACAGGGACCGTACCAATACTACGAATTTTGTAGCCATCCTGGAGAGGTAGACTCAAGGGCTTGCCAGTTGGATGAGCTGTTGACAGAATGCAATCCAGAGCTTCAAGCACTGTGGTTTCACTGGCATTGACATCTTTACTGGTGACTTTCCATCCCTTGAACCAAGGCATGTTAGCACTTGGCTTCAGCATGTTGTCACCATTCCATCCAGAAACTGGCACAAATGCTAGAGGTTGTAGCCAAGTATCTTAAGGTAGGTTTTGACTTCCTTAATGATTTCCTCACATCTCTTCAGGCTGTAGGTTGGCTCAGCCAAAGCCATTTTGTTAACACCAACAGTAAGTTGTTTTGTACCCAGTGTGTAAGCTAGAAGGGCATGCTCACGGGTCTGCCCATTCTTAGAGAGACTTGCTTCAAATTCACCAACACCAGCAGCAACAATCAGGACAGCGCAGTCCACCTGAGATGTGCCTATAATCGTATTTTTGGTAAAATCTCTGTGTTCTGGGGTATCTGTGAGGGTCACATAATAATTGCTGGTCTCAAATTTCCACAGGGAGATATCAATCATTATACCATGTTTACGTTCAGCTTTCAGTTTATCCAAGACCCAGGGATACTTGAAAGAGCCCTTTCCCATCTGAGCAGCCTCCTTCCCAAATTATTCAATATCTCTTTTGTTGATCCCGTCACATTTGTAGATCAGATGACCAGTAGTGGTAGACTTGCCCGAATCTGCATGTCCAATGACGACGATGTTGATGAGTCTTTTCTTTCCCCATTTTGATTTCGGTTTAGTGGTGGTTTTCACAATACATGTGTTCTGGTGGCAAACCTATGGTAGGTTGAATTTCAAATGTTAAACTGAGGTTCACTACTGCATAAACAACACTTCATCATGATATATTATTTTTTATAAATATGTTTGGATTTGATTTCTTGAGGAGTTTATAGAATGTTTGCATTTATGTTCATGAAGGCCAATGGCCTGTAGTTTCCTTGTAATATTTTTGTTCATTTTAGGCATCAGCATCATATTTAGATAAATTGGGAAGAATTTTCTGGAAGAGGTTTATAAAATGGATATTATTTCTTTAATATGATTAACATATATTAACATTTAAAATCTTAATCTTTTTTTTTTTTTTTCTGAGAGAGGAAGACAGCGTGAGTAGGGGAGGGTCAGAGAGAGAGGGAGACACAGAACCTGAAACAGGCTCCAGGCTCTGGGCTAGATGTCAGCACAGAGTCTGATGCAGGGCTCGAACCCATGAACCGTGAGATCATGATCTGAGCCGAAGTCGGATGCTTAACCGACTGAGCCACCCAGGCAGCCCTAAAATCTTAATTTTGATGAAAAGAATATGACGTAGGCCATTGTTAGTATCATTTTATAGGATAATCTACTTGCTCAAGGGTCACAGGCTATATGGGTCACAGTCAGAGAGCCAGAATTAGAACGTTGGCTGTCTGATACCAAAGCCCAACTCATACCTACTTCACTATACTGATGTCTGTTATAGTCAAATAAAATGAAATGAATTCCTTTGAGATGTAAATAGTACATATTTTATAATTCCTTTTAAGCCCAGTACATGAAGACTGAGAACATGGTAGAGACCATGGAAATCTTTTACTCAGGAAATATCTAGTCTTTGGAGGAATAACTGTATAATGGGATTTTAAAATGGGAAGCTTTCCACCCCATGTTTTGCTGAGGTTATAAAAGGCCCAGGAACAAAATAAAAGGTACAAAATTTGTAGAAGGGATGGTCATAAACTCTTTTGAAGCCTTAGTTTACAATCAGCCAATGGCAAGAAAGAGTTTGCAATGAAGAGCCTGAAATAATGAAAGTTGGAGAACTGTGTCATTCTTTCATCCACCAACCCTTGTTGTAAGTCTAGAGGAAGAGATAATGAGAAGACCTTTGGTAGATCCAGAAGTTTGTTCCCAGATGTGTAAGAGGAAAAGAGATTGGCATTTGACCCCACCTGAGGAGAGCAAATGCAAAAATCAATGCTGTGAGCTATCTGCAATGTTATAACAAAAAAGAGAAAAGCTGAGGCAAAGCAAATTTTCTTCCTTTGATGCATGAGAGTTAGGCAGGCTGGATCCTCTCAAAAGGTGTATCCAGAAAGGATAGCCAGCCAGGGTAATCGCACCACAGCAGTGAGAGTCTATGGCTCATACCACCATGAAAAGCTCTGCAGGTGGGTCACAGAAGGTTAGCCAGAGAGTGCATCATCCATGTCATAAAACTGCCAAGTGGGACATCCAAAGAACCCACATATGTGCACCAAAAAATGAATCAGATTTGGGCCTCCACTAAAAATATCAATGCCATATCTATTGGATAGTGTCTCATTTAAGACATGAATTATTATCCATAAATATGATTTGTCTTAATGTAGGCATGTGTGTTTGTGTATATGTGTGCGTGCACATGTGCTCACATATGTGGGTAAACTTTGTCTGGGTTTTGATAATGGTGTTATACCGGCTTTGTACAAAAAAATTTTCCTTCATGGCCCAAGGACAACTGTGCTTGTTCTGATGTTATTACCCTAAATAAAATTTAAAGGAGGCCCAGAGAAAAACCTGTAGTCTCCTGGTAAAAGCTCCTTTCCTACTCAATCTTACCTACAAACCCTTCCAGAATTACCATTCACCACATTAAAGTAACTAACAGGCCAGTGTCAAGGTGTCTGTTATTAGAACATGTTATCCACTCACCGTTCACCTTCTTTCCCTGACAGATCAACATTATGCCCTCATTCGTTTTCACCTCAAGAAGTCCAGTCTTGTAGGCCATCCTTCCCTATCCAGACTTTTAGTCTCGTATGGCTTTGTACATCTACATGTAAACCCAATACTTCAATTTCCCCCAACTTTCTATATTCCTCCTCTAACACTCATGTTCATTCATCAACATAATCTATTATATCTTCAGGGTTTTTTTTTAAACATGCATTTGCCCTTCTTGCTCATGATTACAGGCTGTTTCCTGAGGACTCCGATTGCCTGCAGCTCTCTCCGGAGATTCTTGTCCGACTCCATATCTACCAGCAAACCTGGAGGTCAATTAGGTGTGAGCCCTGCTCCTCCCTGCTGCATCTAGACAATTAATCCTTACTTGCTAAAACTTGAAAACCTTGAGCACAACCCATAGAAACACGGTATCATTCATTCACAAAAAACCTGATCACTTCGGTAGTGGTTTTCTTTCAACTGCTAGCTCTATCACCAATTTGACTCACTGACTATGCCTATATAGATTGAACACTTTGACCACTCCATTTCTTCAAGCAGACCGCCTCTCTGCTTTCAATAATTTTGTCTTTCATTTTACCTCTTCCACTGATAACTACATCGTCTCCAATATCTATTTCAATCAACCAGTTCTCTGATCATTACATTCTGTCTTTAGAGCTCACCCTCTAGAACCAGGAGTCCAATAATCCTCATGCCAAGAACTCCCTACAACTTCCAATCCATTGACTGGACCACTTTTTTATGCTATATCACACATCTCATGCCCTCACTTCTTTCCTTACCCAACTTAGCTTATGTGAGTTATCATTATAATCACTAACTCCTATATCTTCAGTTCCTAGATCGTCTTTCCCTTCATTATGGTCAGCCAACAAAACGTCAATCCTGGTTAAATTCAATTCCAAACTCAACCCTGAGTTCTCTATGTTGATCGATCTCATGGTTGACTGGATTTCTTTATTATATACTTTATCTAAGAATTCATGGATGCTCTACTCCCTGGGCCCTTGCATTTTTGAGTCTATTATTCATCTGTAACATTTACAGCTTAACTGAAAAATCTCAGGTATATTTTTCTTAAAAAAAAAAATTGCCCTCCACCTCCCACAATATTTCAAACATTCTTCCACTATCTTCTGACTATTGTGAAAAAAACTATCCTCCTTTTTAGGTGAGTTTTTTCCTTGAATCCTGAGTAATCATTTAATTTTCCTTGAGGATCAGGAACGTCACCTTGATATAGATTAGTTTTACTGTTGTGGAAAATGCTGTACATTTCAAATTTTAGATGTTATAAAATTTCATTTTAAGAACTTTTTAAAATTGTATTTTGGAATATTTTCTGTTTTTTAACTCTAACATGAAGTTGATTATCTTTTATATATATTTTATTTTCTCTAATTTCTTTCAGTCTTGTTTTTCTTTTTTATGTTTTCTGAATTATTTTCCTAGCCTCTTTACCATTGGTTCAATTTTCAACACTATATCACTATTTTCAATTAGTTCCAAAATTATGTCTTTTTATATTCAATTTATTTCTCTATTTCTCTCAAATTATCTTCTTGAATCTTCTTTTCATCTCTGGTTTATGGTTTCATGTATCCTATATTCTCTTTAATTTCTTTGAAAATGCAAAGCATTAGTTGTGAATATTTTTCCTTTATTTCTGGGGTATGTAATCATTCAGAGTGCTCTGCATGGGAAGTTTATTTACCTTATTTTAAAAATAACCATAATAATTTCTCATAGTTGTTATCCTATCTTTTCTCATTTCAACCATATTACACATGGGTAGCTCTTCTTTCTTCCCATCTGTGAACTCTTCTCAAATCCCTTCCTGTCTTATCTGAGACCTTCATAGCACCAGTGTAGACTGGGCTGGATTTGCCCTGCTCTTCATTTACCTGAAAACAGGAGGTAGTGAGAGGAAGGAAATGCAGCCGTGGGAAGTATGGATTGATGATATTGGTCCCTTGTCCCTTTTCTTATCCATTTCATAAAATCCTGGTCTGTATTTTATTTTGTCCAGTAAAATGTTGACCTATTCCCTTCATGCAGAAGGAGCTTCTGAGCCTTCATTCCATAAAGTATTATCCATTCTGATTAGGCTTTTTTCTCCCTTTTTAGCTGAATGTTAAGTTCCTAAGTTCAACTAAGAGGCTTTCAACTTAGCCATTAATCTTTTTTTGCTCTGTAAATGGTATCATAAAACATTATGGGGGATTAAATTGGTAAATCTGGTTAGAAATGATCTCAGAATGAAATGCAGGCTGGAAAAGTGGAGATTGCTATAACTTCTTCTCAACTCTACATGCTCATAAGCTCAACTCGGCTTCCTGCAAATGATTTTAATGCTTTCATTCCTTATTAAGAATGACTGCAGATGGGGCGCCTGGGTGGCTTAGTTGGTTAAGCGTCCGACTTTCGCTTAGGTCATGATTTCACTGTTTGTGGGTTCAAGCCCCACGTCGTGCTCTGTGCTGACTGCCAGCTCAGAGTCTGGAGACTGTTTCAGAGTCTGTCACTCCCTCTCTCTCTGAGCCTGCTCACGCTGTCTCTCTCTCTCTCTCTCTCCTAGAAATAAATTAAAAATTTTTTTTAATTTAAAAAAAATTAAAAAAAAAAGAATGACTGCAGAGAACCTTCAAGGAACTCTTTTTTCCTTCTTTTTATTCCATCCTACTGACAAGTAGGCAACATATTCAGTATACCAAGATCTTAAGCATTCCTTCCAAAGTAATAGTTAATTTTTCTTTCTTCTTACCCATTTAGGAGAAAACATAAGTTGCCGAGTCCAAAGTGTTACCCTTCTAAAGGAATTCCTTCCAATTTAAGCACCAGAGAGATTCTTATCAAATATGCAGTGCATATAAATTTACATCTTGGTTTCCAAAGATTTTATAGCTCCCATTTGACTAAAATGAAGTTTTGTCCTATTAAAATTAAAACTTTAAAGCCATAAGGGAAAAGCGTCACTTTCCACTGCTTCAATTACCACTTTGTACAGATGACTTCTAAATTTAAATCTCTCTTAAGAATCAGAAACTTCTGCAAATTCCTACAATTTATGTAGATATTCTATTCTTACTTCACACTCAAGAAGTCCAAAAGAAAACTTCACATTCTTCCCACCGAGTAGGTACATTTTCCTGCTCCCTCATCTATCAATGCCATTACCAAACTATTAGACCAATGGGACCGATCCCGAAACCCATCTTCATGTCTTCCTTTATCAACAAGCTCCTCAGTTATTCAGTCATCTAGCTCTGTAGACTTCTTTCCACTGTTTGAATCAGATTGAGTTTCCATCCATTCACACATCACACTGGGAGGTCAGGCCTTTGTTACTTTATTCCCATTATTGCAACAACCAGTGTCCTCCTGGATTATATATAAAATTTCCTTGAACTTGATCCATTCAAGTTTACTGTCCAAAAACACAATTCTGTGTTTCAGATGGCCATCAGCTACCTACTCAGCTTCTTTTCATTATCATTATCTTTAATATTCCCCATGATGTGGGTCCAAACAATCTCTCTGTCATATATCTCCTCACAAAAGCACACAGGGCTGAACTCCAATAGTTTATTCACACCCTACTTTATATCTTTCATGACGCTGCTTCTTTTGTTAGGAAAGCCTACTCATTCTTTCCTCTCTTGCTTCATCTCTACTTGTTCAATCCTATTCAAGCTTCAAGGCCATGATCAAATAGTCACTCTACTACAAAGTTGTCCCATAAGGAAATAATCTCTCTATATGATACTTTAGTGCCAGCTAATTATTATTCTCATTTTATAGTTATATTTGTATCCTCACTTCAGTATATCTCATATACTCTGTCCCTGTGTCTACAGAAAATCCGGGAGCATGAACTTGGTGTCATGTTTTTTTGTGTGTTCTCAAAGTCAGAGCTCAAGGCCCTGTCGATAATAATTCTTCTATAGTCGGAAAGCTCTCTGACAGCAACAAACAGGTACGCTTTTTTATCAGAAATATATCACTATCACATAGTCTCTGTCACTATTTTGAATGAATGTTGAATAAATGAATAATTGTTGAATTGATTTTTTTTTCAAGTCATCATTGTTACCTCTAATTTGAAAGACATCTGAAATTCCCTGTTTGGTCAGAATAGGCAGCAATGAATCAGGTTCAGGGCAATTTTAGTTAAATGCATTGCCTCAAAAATTGTGTCTTCACATAATGACATCCTTTGCGAAGAATAATCCAAGGGTGAAAACACATCTTTCTTTGGTTATCATGCACTAACACATTGAAGTCAAAGTTTTGCTCAGATACCAACATCACCTCTACACTCGACTACCAATAAAAATTCTTAGATCTTTGAATTGTGATATTTACATAAATAGCCATGTCTGTTCATACCTTAATGGTGGTTCCGAAGAAGAAACTGCCTTGAGGTTATTAACTTGTGGGGTTTTGATGGTTTTATTATTTATGTAGATTTGGTCATCAAAAAGAGAGAAGATGAAAATGTCTTTTATTTTCTATTCCTGACATATTAATAACAATAATATTTGTTTAATTCATTCTAGTTTCAAAGCATATTCCACATATTAACTGACCAAAATAGCCCAAACTATCTGAAGGTGATTCAGTGAACAATATAGTCAGTTATAATGAGTAGCATTCAGGAGTTCCTCTGGGTTTTAGTCTCCTCTGTAAATGACAGACTTATATTAAATGACCTCTGAAGATCCTGCCAGTTCCAACTTTTCATTATTTTGGTCCATAATTTGTCCTTTTTTTATTAATAATTTTTCATTATTTTATTTGTCAGTGCAGTCTGGAAAGTAAGCAAAAAGATAGGGCCCAAATGTTCCAAAGTGATAGCAATCATCAAACAAAAATTACTGCCACCGTGGACTGTAACTTTTTTAAAAATAATGCCACACTTTGGAGGTGTTTGCATTCTTTAATGGCCCAAAAGACCTGCAAGTTTACTGCTTTATAGATCAAATCTGGCCTGAGGTTTGTTTTTGTAAACAAAGTTTCAGTGGAACTAGCTACTCCCATTCATTCACTGTTGACTGTGAATACTTTTGCCTGGCAGAGCTGAGTAGTTGAAAAAGAGACATTAGGCCTAGCAAAACCTAAAATATTTATCACCTGACTCATTCCAAAAAAAGCTTGCTAATCTCTGCTTTATAACTCATTTCCATGTACTATTAAAAATGTTAATTCTTGAGAGCAAAGATAAAGTTATGTTAATTTTTCCAAAAAACTCTTGCCAATTTGTAAATTATGACTACAAGTTAAATTATAAAAAGTGATTTATACTTAATTCTGTTTCTATTAAATCTGATACAAAAATTTTCACAGTGTCTAATATAGCGATGTTTTAAAAAACATACTTAGAGGGGCGCCTGGGTGGCTTAGTCGGTTAAGCGTCCGACTTTCGCTTAGGTCATGATCTCGCGGTTCGTGGGTTCGGGCCCCGCGTCGGGCTCTGTGCTGACTGCCAGCTCAGAGCCTGGAGCCTGGTTCAGAGTTTGTGTCTCCCTCTCTCTCTGGCCCTCCCCTGCTCACGCTGTCTCTCTCTCTCTCCTAGAAATAAATAAAACATTAAAAAAAAAAAAACATAGAAATAAAACTGCCCCCAAAACATCTTTCCTCTCTCGGTTCAGTACTCTGGTAAATCCTGTACCAATTTGGTAATATTTCGATTGACCAGTAGAGGGAGCGCTTGATTCAACATAATTGTATGCACACAATGGCTGCGTGGTTCATTTCGCCCAGAAAAGGTCAAGCGGGGCGCGGAGGAAATTTAACAGAATTAGTGAGTTGGCTTTCTATTGTTGTGTTGGTGGTGAAAGGGAATAGAAAAGCACTAGAAGACTCCGTATTACACTTACCCGACGGTAATGTTTCTTCCTGAGAAGAAAACTGTTCATCTCCTCTTATCTTTTCTCATCTCTGGCATTGGTTTGCAGGGACCTTGAATATTTTCAAGAAGAGATAGCAACAATTTGGCTACGGAAAACAGGACTTTTTTTTCCACCAAGATGATACAGCACATCTTGTGATAGTGGCTACTCTTTCTCCGCCTTCCATCCCTTTGCATTGTTGCCTCCTTGTGTGCTGATGCCATTAGTATTGAGAGAGCCATTGTCCATTGTAAGAAAATATAAAAGAAGATCATTAGAAGTTCAGATTTCCGTAGTGCTCTCTGGGTTTTTTGATCAACACCGAGGCTGTCTGAAAAGAGAAACATTTCCAAGGAGAATGTGCTGCGGGACTAAAGAATGCTAGGACCCTAAAAAGAGCTTGAAAAAACCCCACCTACCAGCAGGCTAGACAAAGGGTACAGGTTGGGGCCTCTTCTTTGAAAGACCTGATTAATGTGAGGTCTTGTTACCTGCTTTATCACTGTTTTGTTATGAGTGAAAGGTTTCAGCATTCTTAATTTGTCTTGGGGATGGGAAAAAGCAAGACAAACTTGCCTGATGGGGGTCTCAGGGTGAAGTAGATCCATTTGCCCTCAGTGAAAAATAACAGACTGGAAAGATGCAGTGTGTTGTACAAATTCATACTGAATGTATTATTTTCTAAAAAAGCAGCCTGAAGGCACTCATCACTTACCCACTTATCTTGAAGAATAAGATGTAGTCTCCGCTGGTCGCTAAACCTAAAAGTTATCCATTATGCTGAAGCAAAAACAGATTCAAAGAACTGAATGGGGGGTGGGAGGGGGAGGAATCTGTTGTAGAAAATTGTGGGGAAAATAAAGAACACTCATGGAAAGATAAAAATGAGGTAATAATTCTGTGAACCCCATTACTGTAATTTTGTTACTTACTAGGTTATTCTGATTCACATTTAAGTTTACGGTCTCTAGGAATATTCTTCTAATATGCAGAGTTTAAAAATTAATTCCATAACACTTTTTCATATCAACTATGAAATTGGGAAGTATATATCATGCTCTGAATTTGGAGGCTTTTAGACAAGAGGCAGGATGTGGGCCTTTCACAATGTTTTATTTCTGGCTCCCCGAAATTTAAGTCCTGAGAAATTTTTAGGAGACACATGCCATAGTTAAGGGCAAATGTCCAGTATGTATCGTCAAGGGATGGGGAGAGAGAGAGAGAGTAGAGTGACATGCTTCTATGAGCTGAGTAGTTCATGAATACTGTTTAGTGAAGACTAATAGTTAACAGAAACTGGTACTTATATCATTGTATTAGCTAGTCATAGTTTTATTTATTTATTTTTTTAATGTTTATTTATCTTTGCGAGAAAGAGAGACAGAGCACGAGCAGGGGAGGGGCAGAGAGAGACACACACACACACACACACACACACAGAATCTGAAGCAGGCTCCAGGCTCTGAGCTGGCTGTCAGCACAGAGCCTGATGCAGGGCTCGAACCCACAAACCATGAGATCATGACCTGAGCTGAAGTAGGACGCTTAAGTGACTAAGCCACCCAGGCGCCCTCATAGTTTTAAAGTAAAACATATTATTGGGTTGTTACTAAGTGGAAAATACCTACAATAAGTAGGCAAATGAAACATTGTGTGAAAACGCATAGCATCTGACCCAAATACTTAGCACAGAAGTTGTCTCTGATTATCGTTATCATAGTAGAAGTACAATTTGGTTTGATGGGATTTATTCTGGCAATATTTTTATTAGTGTTTTTATTTCACATCTAATATAAACTATCCTTGTCTTTTCTTCCTCCTCATGGCCAGACTCTGACATAATAGAAGAGACAGAGTGATTGAAAATACAGATACATATGCAAACATTTATTTATATCAATTTATATACATACATATAACTTTTGGCTGCAGAAGATATTGTTGATTGAACACGTTACCTTAGTGGTTGAATAATAATAGTTTCTACTTTCTTTTACAATATTTAGTGCTTCCAAAAACTACAAGCTGCTTGGCTAGACTGCGTGTTTGCCAGCTGTAGGCTCATTACAAGGACGTACCCTCCTGATATTGAGGTTCCCAAGCCCACTACACCCCTGGTATAAAAGCCTGTTTTCAAAAAGGATTTGCTAAATGAGTGTATCCAGATCACGTACAACGAAACTTTCCGTTACTTCCCCTGCTCCCATCAGTTATTTTTAAGAAGATATAAATTACCATCCTCCCAAAGCGTGTAACTTCCCCTCTAATCAGCATAATCAGCATATTGCCACTTCTCTGAGTCTATCGTGGAAAGCATTTGTTTGAGCAAAGGAAACCCATTAATTTTGCTACAACAACTACTCTCTCTCTCTCTCTCTCTCTCTCTCTCTCTCTCTCACACACACACACACACACACACACACACACACACAGGAGGAACCAAATTTCATTAGATCAAACATTAAAATAAACAAGTATTTGCTCTAATGAGAATACTTATGACTGTGCCTATTTGCCCTGAATTGCGCTGTAGAAACATCTTGATACGGAACTAATGATACGGTGCCAAGAGCAATGGATCTGACTCCATACGCTGCCTGACCTTGTCTCCTTGAGGCTCAATTTCCTGCTCTGAAAAACAACAACAATAAGATCTCCAGATATTTTCTGAGGCCCCTTAGAGCTCTTCTTCCATCTAAACAGAAGCCAGCCATCGTTCAGACAATCTGCCGTGGGCCAAACTTCCAAGGCTCAGAACATCGGAAATCACTACATATGACACCATGAGCTCATCACCTACGGACACTTGCTTTTACTTCAGTAGCTGACTCCTCTCATTTTTTCTCAGAAACCCCACAGAAGACAAGCTCTCCCTGAGTTGTATTTTTATTTTGTTAGGTGACAGGCACTTCTTTGTGGCAGGCATTTGTTCAAAGCACTTTATAAACAATCCCTGACTTGATGCCAGCCCTTGAGAGATGGCCTATGGTCATATTTTCCCTAATCATCTCTTCTTCATTGTAAAATATTTCATCTTTCACTCCTAAACTAAATGGGGAGCACTGGAAGGAGTTGTTAACTGTGGGGAAAAGCTTTAAATGCACCATAGAAAATTTGCTGGAGAATATTCAAAAAAAATTTTGGAATTTTATTTAGGAAAAAAGAAAATAAATACCTTCCACCTCGGCAGGACCATGTGATTGTCAGAGGACATTTCCTGTCAGCAAAGCCAGATCCAGGAGAAGAATCCAGATGTCTCTCTGCAAAACCAAATACCATGTTGCATCCCTTTCATTTTTACTGATGCTTTGAAGTCAATAGGAATAGAACCAGCCCCAGCAAATTACCTGAGGACTGAAACATTTTTGACATAAGTCTTAAGAACAGAGCAACATATTCCTTTCCCTCCTTCAGACACTAGCTTCGTTTCATCTCAGAGCCCCAAATGACAGAATCGATGATGGACTGATGGGACAGCAAGCCTCACTCCCGATGCCAGATGCAGACCAAAGTAACCCAGGCTGCCGCTTTCCAGACTCTTGAGACCTGATTTGCATATAAATTTAGTTACCTGGGTGCCCTGGAACTGCTCTGTTAGAACATTTCAATATTAGAATGACATGAGGATTAATACAGCAGGCCTGACCAGGCAGGTAGGCCTGCCTCGATCAGAAAGCAGATCTGTGCAACCCTGAACAAGATGCTGGACCTCTTTGCCTCAGTTTCCTCAACTGTGAAGTAATAAGATAATAGGATCCTCTTACAATATATATATTAATTCTATATATTAATATATATTATATCTATTATTATATATAATATCTATGTTATTAATATGTTAATAATATACACTATATTATCAATCTATAATAATCCATTATATAATATCTATATTATCTATATAAATATTATATATTAATAATATAATCTATTATTATATTATATAGATACTATTTATGTTATTAGTATATGTTAATAATATAATCTATTATCAATCTATAATAATCTATTATATAATATCTATATTATCTATATAATCTATATAGATATTATATATTAATAATATAATCTATTATTAATCTATAATAATCTGTTGTTATAGATAATATCTATATTAATGATATAAAATAATATCATATTAATAATTATATTAATGATTAATCTATTTTTATATATAATATTATATTAACAATATAGATATTATATATAATAATAGATAAGGACATTCCTCACAGATGTATTGTGAGGATCAAACGAGTTAGTTCATCTAAAGCACTTAACCTGGTATCTAACTCATAGTAAATCCTCAGCAAATGATAGCTACTCTTATTACTATTCCCCCAGGTTATGTATAGAAATTGAGCTAAATTTCTCTTTGCCACGTGGCAAATACACCATTTCCCAGACTATGTTCTGAAGCCCACTATTTCCTGAAGCTCAGAAAAAAGAATTACTGTCTTCAAATCATCTTGGAAAACACGACATTTGCCTTAAAAACTCAAAATGCACTGGAAATGGAATTCTAAACCCTTTGAAATGTTTGCAGTTGAGAAGTTTTGGGTTAACGTTATGAATTGCAAATTTCTAAGACCATTTGACCCTTTAGTTCCAAATTCACTTCTTCATCTTTAGTAGTTCATCTTTGTACTCTCTATTTCAAGGTCTTAATTTTTCTCAAATAACACCATTTCATTCTTCTTTACCGTACACAGAAACCAAACAGTTTCAGATGAACTTACTGTGTAAGAACTTGGGTGTGGTAGGGATTTGTAGATCAAACTGAGTTAAGAATCCTGAGATAAAGAGATATCCTGGCTTATCTGGTGGGTGGGGGGGGCTGCAAGCCCATGCTTACAGAGGAAAGGTAGAGGGAGGTTTCAGACACAGAAAAGAAAAAGGAGGCCATGTGGCCATAGAGGCAGAGATGGAAGGGATGGGCCCACAAGCCAATGAATGCTGACACCCAACAGAAGCTGGAAGAAACAGGAAATGGATTCTCTCCTCAAGCCTCCAGAAAGGATACAGCCCTGCTGACTACACGATCTCGGCCTTTAAGCTTCCAGAACTGTGAGAGAATACATTTCTGTCATTGTAAGCCCACTGAGGTTATGGCCATTTGTGACGGCAGCCCTGGGCAATGAATACGCCCAGCTTCACCATTTACAGATGCCCTCCGTGGCCTGTGACATGCCGCAACAGTGCTGCCAGAACCCAGTAACAGAATGTAGGCAAATACACAATATAAAGTACTCTTGCACCGACAGCAGCATCTTTAGCATTGTTATGTGGAATCGACAAACTGGTTTTCTCCAGTTGAAACAGTGATACCAACTTTCACTCCCTTGGCCACTTTTTGGTTTTCTCTTAGTCCTTTGTTTTCTGTTGTGTTTTGTTTTGCTTTATGATAACCAGACGGAGGGACCTCATGTCCCATGCCCACTCTCGCAACTAGTGGCCTCCTAAGGAAAGTCTCAGCGATATTTTTCATTCACTTGCTATCTGCAGAGGACATATCACAGAACTGATCTGAAAGAGAATCGCCCTTCTTCCAAAACAAACCAAAGCTTCAATCAATATATACAAATGTAAACTGAAACAAACCCATTGAGATAATGGGGAAGATTATGATACATTAATATTCAACTAGATTGCAATGAAACACATCTAGTTAGTCAACGACTTCCTCCAGAGATTTTTAGCATTATATTTCAGTTTTAATAAAAGATACACTGGACATATTTCAATGATGTCTGCATTCTGGATGTAAATATATTAGCCTTCCTCAATGCTTTTCGTGAAAACCACAAAAGCTTAAACCACAAGAACTATGGCTTTCAAACGAACTGAATACAATTAGACAAGCCACCTTCTACACAGGGAGGCCCATGTGAGAGCCCTTCTTTGTCAGAGACTCACTGCCTTAACTACCTCAAGAAAAGAAGCTCATAAATGGCACATCTGTCAAGAAGCATATTGAAAGAGCCAACTTCGATACTCACTTTCTTTTTGAAACTGTGTCCTTTTCCTATTCATCTCAGCAAATGACTTTACCTACTCCCCGCAGTGATCAAATTTCTGTTTCCTTTCAAAGTCAGAATCTTCATTTGATAGAATCTAGACTTGACTGGATATTTAGCTCAAAGTAGCAAGCAATGAGAGTTTCAAGGGGTCATTGACTGTGGTATTCACATTTAAATTCACTTCTAGAAACTGGCCCTTCTCTCAAGCCATCCTAAATGTTATTGGAAACTGAATAATTTTATGGGGAGCTTTGCAGAAACCAAGGAGACTTTCCATTCTGACTCTCCTTTCTCCTATGTTGTCTTCACAATGCCCGCTACCATCTAAGAGCTCTGACAAGGTTTTTCCCTAAAATCTTTTAAATTCTTTAAGTGAGTATTCTGGGAGAATAGGGTTATTGTTGTTGTTGTTGTTTTCCAATTCTGTGTGTGGCTTGCTCTACACTCACCTCAGTTTAGTCCACACATCTCTGTAAGACTTCCACATGCACATATGTAACATTATTCCAAATCTGTGCTTTACAAAAGTAATTCTATGATTATGTATCCTATTGACGTATCATAGGCCCTTGGAAATTATAACAGGTGAAGGTCATGGGAAAGACTTTCAGTGACATAAGTCATCAGTCTGACAAATTCCTGCAATTTTCCCTACTGAAAGCCAGCAATTCTATATCCGTCCTATGAATTTTTAACCCCCAAATAAATATGTGTCCAGGAAACTAGGATATATCAGTGAATTAAAGTAACAAAAATCTTTGTCCTCAAAAAGCTTTCATTTAAGTGAGCAATAGCGGTTCACTCTTACTGTGAGTGAAGTGCTATTTTTGGTGTTATATGTGTGTGTGTGTGTGAACTCATTTAATCCTTACAACAACCAACAACCTGATGAGATTGATATAATTAGCATCCCCTCTTAAGAGAAAACAAAACCGGAGCAAACAAAAAAGTTAAGTGACTTGCCCGGAGTCATAAGAATGAAGTGTTGGCTTTAACCTTCAAAGGAAAATTAAATGCAAACATTTACAAAGAATATGATAGGTGCTCAATAAAACCTGGTGAATAAATTAGTCTTTCCTAACTATTAGAGGATGCCTTAGTCCATGTGAGCTGCTATAACAAAATACCACAGACTGAGTAACTTATAAACAAGAGAAATATGTTTCTTATAGTACTGGAGGCTAGAAATCTGAGATTAGTGTGCCGGTGCAGTGGGGCAAGGACCTCTTCTCGGTCTCAGATTTCTTTTGTGTCCTCACATGGCATATGCTTCAACATATGAATTTTGGGGACTCATAAATATTCAGATGACAGCAAAAGACTTTTGTTATGTAGCTTCTTTTTACAACCCACACAACTAAAGTTGGTACCATGATCATGATAATATTTTCCAGATTTAAAATTATAAAATCCAGATAAAAATTAATTTTTCCTTTCTAGAAGAAAAGTGCAGTTGATGGTAGCTTTACTATTGAACTACTGTTTTTAATAATAAAAATCGTGTTAATACTTCCGCAGTTCATAACTATATACACATTATATATTATGTTATTACGTGATTAATGTCTTTCTAAAGCTACTTTCTTGCATTTAGACATGCCTCTACAGTATCAAAGGCTAAACACACAATCCATTGTATATTACTAATTTATAGGTTTAGCATTTACCCCTAAGTTGCTTTGTGAGCATGGTGAGGATATTGACTACAGTATACAGTAGCCAAATGTATGCATATTAATTTTCAATGAGAATTGTGCCCAACGAAAATTTATTACTGAGCAAAGGTGCCAAGACAGTTTAATGGAGGAAGAAAGTCTTTTTCAACAAATGGTGCCAACACACTTGGATATTCTCATGCAGGATGGGTCTGAAACTTTACCTCACTCCATACACAAAAAGCAACTATCATAAACATAAATGTAAGTACTAAAACTTTAAAATCTTAGAAGAAAAGGTAGAAGTCAATTTTGGTCACATTGAACTGTGTCATGATGTTTTTGAATACATCAAATACATGAGAAAAAGAAGCATTAACTATTTGACTTCGGCAAAATTCAAAACTTTTGTGCTTTGAAATACACTATCAAGAAGGTACAAAGACAAGCCACACACTAAAAATATGTTTGGTGTTACGTATCCAATAAATAACTTCTATCTAGGATTTATAAAGAACCTTACAACTTTATAATTAAGAAAATAAGGAACTCGATAAAGTGGCCAAAACATGTGAATAGGTCTTTCATCAAAGAAGATATAGGAATGGCCAATATGCACATGAAGAGACTCTCAACATCATTAGCCATCAGGGAGACACAGATTAAAGCCACAAGATCTCACTTCACACCCACCGAGATGCCAGTGATCCAAAAGGCAGACAGTGCCAAGTGTTGACAAGGATTTGGGGAAATCCTTCATACCAGTAAGAATATAAAATGGTGTGGCCACTTATAGAATATTTCCACCAACCAAGGGCAGCCTGAGGCACTGCATCCTCTACATTTTAGATTAGAATCAAAACACTATTTCATGTACAACTTCAGCAAATAAAAGACAACTGTCCCACCCTCCCTCATTCCATGGCCCATGAAAGGCAGCTTTAATCAGGCACTGGACTCCTCCCCCACCCAACCTAGCAGAGCTTCACAATTTTTTCAATGGAGAATGTTTACACACATTTCTATTTGTCATTTCTTGTTGTTTTTACTCCTTTTAGACCTCCTGTCAGCAAAGGGAAAGTGGGAGATTTCTTGTCCATACCTTGAAATGGGACTACAGAAGCCATCACATAATGGATGTCTTATACAAAAATCATAAAGTGTTGGTTTATTTTTAATCAAATACTAGTTCATTTCTTAGTCA
This sequence comes from Hyaena hyaena, assembly GCF_003009895.1. Taxonomy (NCBI): domain Eukaryota; kingdom Metazoa; phylum Chordata; class Mammalia; order Carnivora; family Hyaenidae; genus Hyaena; species Hyaena hyaena. The sequence continues at coordinate 1,252,563 of NW_024081198.1, read as the reverse complement.
AACATGATGTTAGAAACCTAAAAAAAAAAGTGTTCTGTTTTAAAGGATATAAGGAAATAAATTATAACATTCATAGGTTAACTCTCTACTATAATTATTGGGGATAATTATTATTATATTATACACATATATATGTATATACAGAGCATATAATTGTTTCCTTTTAAGATTATCCAAGGAAAGTAAAGAATATACAGACTTTTAAAAATCCTGATATGAAACCTCACTGCTTTCAACATCTTTATATGGTAAAATATTTATACAGTAAATAATCTTCTTTTTTTGGTGGCTGTAAATTGGTTCAGCCCTTTAGCTTTTGGAGCATCACTACTTGGCAAGCCATTTCATACCCCTGCTATCAGTTGTGAAAGAAAACTACTCCTTAATTCTAGTTCCTCACCTCTTGTGTTGAGGTTATACTTATCACCAAATCTCCCACAGATATCTCACAGGAACATATTTCTTTCATTTAATCTTCAACCGAAAGAGAACCCATAGCCTTGAAATCGGCTGCTGAGTACTTTGTTTTCAACTGCCTTACATCTCATACTATACCCTCCACGGCTAAGTACAAAGTCATGTAAGGCAGACCAAATTTCCTGGAATGATTTTAAATCCTGTTGTACTCTACAATATTGTAAGTCAAATTGGCCTGATGCAATATAATACACTGTCAGAGAAATAGAAAGTAAGATAAAAGTCTTCATTAAGGATCAAATATCTATTATCTTACCTACTTGGTGTGTCCTTTTAAGATGCACTTAATTCACTTGTATCTGTTGATAACAGCAACCCCGGATTATAAAAAAAAAAAAAAAAATAGTGATTTGTCTCCATTCAAATGATACCTCAGGCACCTGTTCCCCACAGACAGCGTGAGGTAACAAATAAATCTGAGATCTGGCTCGTTGTGCCCAAGTCACATCTTTCCAAGGCACTGTGTGCCCTGGGTTGCCACCTTTGTAAAATATTCTCTCTACTCAATATGTTTTGGTGCTCTGCCTCCTTCTGGGTCGTTAACATCAGCATGACAAAATATGCAATTAGGCTCCTCTCTCTTAGCCTAATTCTTTTGACAAGAAACAACACTGTGAACCTCTGTGTTAACATGAACAGGTGATAAAGGGGGTCAAATACCTAATCACAGCTGCCAATATCCGAGAGTCACTTGCAACACAGAAACCTAAAAGCCAGCTATTTAGCTCAAACCCCAGGGAGAGGAGTTTGCTTTTCTAACTCCTCTATTTGGTCAAGCCACAAGCCCTTTCTCTATATATAGCTTGGCAGCCCATTAAAGTGCAAAATTCTTTAGTCGGTGAGGCAGTAAAGTTGAATAATTGCTGCCTTGAGTCTTTCTCAAAGTCATTTGAAAGATGACCATTGTAAGATAGGTTTACTTCTGGTAAACGATCTATATTAAAGAGCAAGCCACGGACCAGTGGGGACTAGCTGGGGACAGTTAACTGGCAGAGGCGAGTGGCAAGCGATTGGCTTAAAGAATCGCCACTGCCAACAGAAGAGAGAGAAGAATAAATAATTCTAACCCTAGCAACATTCAGGGAGGTGTACAACTCACAGAGAGAACTCCATGTGCATTTTCCTATTAGATAAATGCAAATGTTGCCATTTGTTAATTGTGTGATCAGTGTTCAAGAACCTAATCTCTTCCTCCCTCTATTTTCAATTGCACAATTAGAATGCTACCCTCTAATGCTACTGTGAGGATTAAAAGAAAGACTTAGCTCCGCCTCCCAAAAGCAAAGCTTTGTACCCAATAAATGTTACTTTTAAAAAAAATTTTCTAATAAAGCATAAGCAGCAGAAGCACAAAACCATACTGAGACACTTACATCACTTTCTGGAATCAGATATTAATATAATGGAAGTGATGGGCCCTTAGAATGAGCACAGTGTGCACCGTTGTCTGGGAAGCCTTCGAGAAGTAGACATGATTTGATGGAGAAAAATGAACAAAATTTCTAAGGGGAACAGAGAGAGGAAAACCATTTTAATAAAGAAGGGTAAGTTGTTAATTTGTCAAGTACAGAATGAAACTACAAAGAGGAATTTAATCTGATTAAAGGACAATTACAACATAACATGATCAATGCTAGATTCAGAAGATCTTATTCTCATATTAACTACTGTATTGATGAAATGCAGAAAATGAACTAGAAATAATCCAAAGTCCCTTCCAGACCTATCTTACGATTGTAAGATATTCTTAATGTGAAATTCTTATCATAGTACTGCTTTGATCAAGAATTCAGAAAAGCTCATGAAATAGGCTAAAACTGCATCATTTTAATAGCCTGCTTCGATATGCTCTTCTGTAATAGGTCACTTAATTCCATGACTTTTATACCATTTCTGAAGTCAAATAGTTCAGAATTATCTTTAACCTCTCTGCTCTTACTTAACTCTCACAGTCCATCGGTCAAGTCCTGTTGACTGTATGTTCATGAATTCTAATACAAAATTTGGTTTCCTCCTACCCAAATGAAGTCCTTCTTCTAACTTCTAATTCAATTCAGATTTTATTTATTAATGCTTATAGAGGACTTCGAGTTCCAAGTGTGAAGTTCCACAACACTACCAGATCACCCTCCAAGGTGAGGAATAGAATGAAAAATTTAAAAAGAGAGAAAATGGGGGTGCCTGGGTGGTCAGTCCGTTAAGCATCCGACTTCAGATCAGGTCAAGATCTCACAGTTCGTGGGTTCAAGCCCCGCATCAGGCTCTGTGTTGACTGCCAGCTCAGAGCCTGGAGCCTGTTTCAGATTCTGTGTCTCCCTCTCTTTCTGACCCTCCCCTGCTCACGTTCTCTCTCTCTCAATCTCTCTCTCTCTCTCTCTCAGAAATAAATAAAACATTTAAAAAAATTAAAAAAAGAAGAGAGAGAAAATGTACCCCAGGAACCCGATAGATAAAAATCAAACAGTCCAACACAACACAAAAGCCTGAATGTCATGTGCTTTTTTCTTTTTACATGAAATTTTACAAGACAAAACTGCTCTTTTCTAGAGTAGATTAATGGTTACATTAGGCAGGGTTCAGGGGTGGACAAGAAAAGCAAAGGGGCAGAAAAAAATATTTCCGGGAGAGGGACCTGGGTTAGATCTAGGTTGTGGGCTGGTTACATGACTATATATAATTACTAAGATCATTTAACTGTACACCTACAATGGGTGATCATTATTGTAAGTAATGAATATCTTAATTAAAAATAACTGTTAAGAATACTTACTGAGGGATTCATCCCTAGACTTGGGATTTAGCATCAGAGATACAAAAGTGAATGAAATACCCCATTACCCCTTCAAGATCACAATGGAGTCAAGGATGTCAACATATAAAGGTTCCAATTACTGGCAAAGATAACATGCAGAGGGGTCGCTGGTTAATTTAACAACCTTCCCCAAAATGCATGTGAGTACCCAAGCCAGATCCATAATAGATTCTGGTAAATGAAACAAATATGCATGACAATGGACTACATTCTCAAGTTTATTAATGGAGAGTAGCAGTATGGTACAAACTTATTCCTGGCGATCCAAGGAAAGCATACAAGATGGAGGCCATCCTGTGGAGGCAGATTGGGGTGAGTACATTGGGTACAGTGGGCGATGAGGGATATAATTCAGATGTGTTTACTTTAGAATTAGTAATAGCATGAGACATTAGGTGGTTGCTCCTCTATGTTTTCAATCGACTGGTGATCTGAAATATTCTCTGAACCACAAAGTCTCAATTTTGACTGCATATTAAAATAAGTAGTATTTTTAACATGCCAGATCAAATTTTTCATGTAGCTCTCCAATCTCCATTTGAGAGTCTTAGTCAGCTATTAAATGTTGGGCAACAATTCTTCATGAGTATTTTCACATTTCCAGACAATCTGAGCTTTCTGGGCAAAGGGCATTGGTTACAGGGTGATTGAGAATGAATATGCCAGAAACTAGAGATAATGTATTGCTCCAGAGAGATTTAGAGCTATCTTCCATGGAGTCATTTGCTTATATTGTACGGAGACTGGAGACCTCTTCCTCCAACTCCCTGGAGAAGAACTGTATACACTGCAAAGTAAAGATTTCATTCTCCCTCCTTGCAGGAGGCCAGGACGGGTTGGAATAACAGCCTCTCTGCATAAGCTCCGAGTCTTAGAATTTCAGAGTTCCTCTCCTGGGATATAATCCTACTACAGTACAGAGTAATGTCAGGCCTTCACCATGACGTCCCGCAGAGATGGGCATTCTGGAACCCAGTGCTAACACAATAAATAAATTAATAAATGATGTGTTTTCTCATCCAGAGACTGTATTGTCAGACAGAATACAAATATATACATTCTTAATTATAGTGCATATTTATCTATATATTACAAAAATATAATAAATGTGTGTATGTTAAATATATGCATATTTATATATTTTACATATATATGTATATATATATTACAAAAATATAATAAATGTGTGTATGTTAAATATATGCATATTAATACTAACAATTTTTGCTAAAGGTGTTGTATTGCCCATTATAATTCAGTCTCCCTACACCTCTCTTATGCCTTTTCCCCATCACATTTTACACATCAACATTACAGTTTCAGAGCAAGGCTTGTGGTCATTTAAACTAATCATTGGATTCAATTGTGTTGTTGGTTGGTTTAGGAATATTGACTTTAAATTATCAGCACAGGGGATCTTTTTGGAAATGGAGACAGGTTCAGGAACCAGTAAATGATCCACCAAAGATGAGTGATACAAAGAGTTTTGCTGGGAAATTATGAAAAATCCCCTTCTTAAGAAAACCACAGAAAGATACATTCTCTCTCCTACTTGACTACTTACAGTAATCCTACAACTTAAAGGGGACCAACATGGGTATGAAATAGAAGCCCCAGGAGAGAATTCAAGGAACCAGGAAAAACTTGACTCTTTGATGGCTTAGGCATCAACCAACTGCAAAGCCTGTCCTAATTCTGAACTTCCTATATTATGAGCCAATTAATTTCAGTATTGTGTTAATTTATTTGATTTGAGTATTATATTATAAGCAACTGAATGCATTCTTTTTTTGAATGCTTATTTATTTATTTTTAGACAGAGAGAGAGAGAGTGGGAGACAGGGGCAGAGAGACAGGGAAAGAAAGAAAGAGAATCCTAAGCAGGCTCCACACAGTCAGTGCAGAGCCTGATGCAGGCCTTGAACTCACGAACTATGAGATTATGACCTGAGCCAAAATCAAGAGTCAGACGCTTAACCAACTGAGCCACCCAGGCACTCTGGAACTGAATGCATTCTGATGCATACTTGATAAAGTGTCTATGAACAATTAATTCTGAGGATTTCCTTTGCTAAAACAGGTTGTATATGATGCAAATTTTCCTGTAGGGTTAACCTTACCTGAAGAAGCATATAATATACTAAATAAATGAAAAAGTATAACTGAGAAGGAAAATGATTTTAATGAATAAGTGAAAAGATTATGATAAGTAAATAAAATATATCCATATGCATGTATTATTAGTTACCCAGCAAATAACTGCCAAAAAGAAAGTTGTCTTTTCTTCCTTAAGAAATGAAATGTATATACATATTATTTATATATATATTGGTAAATTTAGATATTGGAAACTTTTTAAAGTTTTTTTATGAGAAGAAAAATAGGCAGGTAAGTTAATCAAAGTCAGAACATTATAAAAAATATTTAACTAATGGTAACTAAAACAATAAAGTCAAAAGAATCAAAGCAATGGAAGAACATTATAGCCTCCTAGAAAAACCTAGTATATATAAGAATTAATATGAGCTTAAAAGACAAAATATACAAATTGTGGGCAGAATATTCGTTCAGTCAGTCAATAATTGTTATATACCAGCAATGGTCTAAAAGCTGGTGATTACTGGTGAACAAGTTATACAAATGTGCCTTCTTTTATTGACCTTCATTTACCATTTATTACTTGAGGAGCATATTGGTTATTTGCAAAACAATTCGTTTTGAAATCACCTAATAGAGATTCCCAAAATAAAGCATGGGATAAGGAGCTAAATATTAGCCTTAAATGGAGGTACTCAATCATATTTGAATAAATAATATTAGGATAATTTCAAAACTGGATATTAACTGATATTAAGAAATTATTCACTTTTAATATGTTGAAAGGCATTGCGATTCTCTTATCTTTAACAAATATATGCTGGATATTTATAGACAAAATACATGAGAGAAGAATATAATTCAAAGTTACCCAGCTGAGGAGAGACTAGATGGGGATGAAGAATACATGAAATAAGATTGGTCAAGAGTCGATCATTGTTGACTCACTGAGTTGTGAGTGTATGGAGTTCATTGTACTATTTCTTCAGTTTCCATAACAATAAACATTTAAAGGTAAATTATCCCATATTAGTTAACCAAATTTCATAGTTTGAACTACCAGTTATAAGGGCAAAATAAAAACCAAACAATATAGGTTCAATGTAAATTAACAGAGAAAAAATTTGATAAAGTGATATCCAAATGACATCACTTATCAGAAAATACAAAGTGTATTTAGCTACCACAATTTCCATTTGTATATCAAACACAGTATTTTCTTATCCAAAAGGATTATCATCTCCTTTTCTCCAAGTACTTTGCAGTATATCTTAATCAACAGGAGCATTTCAGTCATGAATTCTGCTACAATGTTAGGAAACTTGAAAATGGGTTATTACAGTATAGACAGAACAGAGAGGTTCTTGTATCTCAGTAACTAATGACTCACTTTTAAGCAATGAAATGACTTAGTCCTATTGACTAAACTTCCTTGATCCTCTTGAAAATGAATAACTTTTTTGGTAGCTCCAGTGTCTAATTATTCAAGGTCAAATGTTTAGTCATCTCTGAATTCTTGTTTCTAGCCCTTCAAGCCCAGTTTGTTTTTTTAATTTTTTAAATGTTTTTTATTTATTTATGAGAAAGAGAGAGCATGAGCAAGGGAGGGTCAGAGAGAGAGGGAGACACAGAATCTGAAACAGGCTCCAGGCTCCGAGCTGTCTGTCAGCACAGAGCCGAATGCGGGGCTCGAACCCACAAACCATGAGATCGTGACCTGAGCCAAAGTCAGTCACTTAACCAACTGAGCCACCCAGGGGCCACACAAGCCCAGTTTCAAAGTCTTGTGACTCTACCCTAAAAAGACTTTCACAAAATTTGTTTCTGTCACCAATATCAGAAGCTTAGTCCAGTCCTCCTTGATATTTGTAAAGCCTCTTTTCTTCCCCATATCATTACGTATGTTCCCTGTGTGACTGACCCCAGGGCGCAGATTAAATTATATCACTCTTTGATCCAAATTCAGATATGCTTTCCTATTTATTGCCTTTCCGAGGGAAGTATAGAAAACAGAGGAAGAAAAATAGGGTAAGTGTGAGAAAACATGAATTTGACAATGTATTATACTCACTGTACTTTGGGAGAAGACAAGTTATAATTCAAAGAAAATAATATAAATGAAAATGTTCTGTGTATCTTTAAATTGATGGTGAACCAACATGATATTGATTATATGTGCATATAAAGATAATGTATCAGCTTACTATGTGTCAGATGCTGTTCTAGCTACTGGGTACATATGTCCATGAAAAAGACAAAAATCCCTGCCATTGTTAGTTTTATATTTTAGTGAAGAGAGAAAGAGACAGTAACATGATAAGTAAAATAAATAACAAACCTGGTAAATAATACATTGTCAGGTGTATTAGAAGTAGTAAATAGTATGAAGTATAGCAAGGTCAAAGGAATTGAGTGCCATGGTCAAGGCAGGCCTTCCTGAGAAGGTGAATTGTGAGCACAGGTAAGGGAGATAGGAAATGTGCCTGCAGAAAAGTGTTAGGGGAGAGAAAGCAGATGAAAGGTCACTGGGTGCTGATGCAGTAGACGCAGTTTGGGACCAAACACAGGGAGCCATGTGAGCCCTTTACTCTGGGGGAAGTGCAGAACCGCTGAAGGTTCATGAGTAGGTGTGACATGATCTGTCATACATTTTTGAAAGACCACTCTGTCGGTTCTGTTGAAAATCAACTCTAGTGGGTCAGGGCTGAATGCAGGGAGGTAACTTAGGAGGCCACTGAAGTCACCCAATGGGAGGATGATGATAGCTTGCAACATAATGATGGTAAATAGGAAATGAAATCTAAAGGATTTCCTCAAAATTTATGTGGGGATGAGAAAAAGTGAGGTTGACCAATTGGAAGAGGGGAGTTGCCATCAACTGGGATGGAGAAATGTGTAGTCTGCAGATCAGGGTCCAGTATTGGGCATGTTAAATCGAAGGTTCCTAAGAGACATTGGAGTGGAAATGCATCTCTCACCCAAATGATACAAGAGTGACCAGTATCATACAAGGCATCTAAGATGCATCATCCTATTTGAGATGATTCTCACAATTTTATTCATAATTTTTACCCAGATGTTAATTAACTTTCCCGAGATCACTGAACTAATAGAAGGAAAATCTGCAGTTTGGACCCATTCTTTCTGCCCCAGATCTGTGCCCTGCCCTCCAGTCTACACAGCCTTACAACTAATAAATGCGAAAATGATATCAGAGTGTCATGCTTCTTAGAACTTATTACCTGACAAAAATTGGGCAGCTATTAAAATATGACGGTAGCTAAATTGGAGTGAATTGCAGAAAAGTATCTGAACACAAACCAGAACAACAACTTTGCAAAATTTGCCACACGATGCCCGAAAGGTACGACAGGAAATCAAAATTTGGCATCAGGCCAGCCTTAGAGCTTTCAACATTGTAATCTGCAAAGATTATTATTCCAACTTTAAGTAGCTTATGTGATTTACCTTCATAGGTCAGACCAAAAAGTCAGCAGTGATTTGGAGAAAGACCCTACCATTGTGCTCAATGACATTTTATATTGGCAGGAAGTAACCATTTATGCAATTATTTAGTGTAATCCTTACATTCCTATTGGTATAAGCTAGAGAGGAGAAAAATGTATATAAGATGATCATGTTCCTCAGTGTGAAAATGGACAACATGCCGTCCCCATTGCTGATGCCTTCTTTTTGCTAAAATGCAATCAAGCCACTGAAGAGAAAAGAGAAAACTAAGAGAAAGTGAGAAAATAATTTTCTTACAATGAACCAACAAGCTTGAAATAGGGACATTTTTTTCATTACTTTTCCACTTTATTTCTCTGGCACTTCATTTCTCCTTGAAGTAGTGTATATCTATGCAGCCACACAAAGGCACCACTGTATTCCTTTAAAGAAATTAGAAACTAGAGTGATAATCCTAAATTCAACATTGCTGTCCCTATTTTATTAACCATTGTAATGACCATTAATTTTGTCTCTCTTCCTAATTGAACTGAACCTGCCAATAAAAAACATTAGCTCTTGAATGGAAATACAAAGAAAAGCCATACTGTTTTTTCTCTATTCTATTTCTTAGCTTAATATTTCTCTAAACAGCTAAGTCATTAAAAAAATCAGTAGGACTTTGTTAGTATAAACAAAGATTAGAAATTTCAAGGGCCACATGTATGATATAATTTACACTATACTTGAAGAGTATAATTTTTATCTTAGTGCTAATATCATATCTATCCAAAATACTAAAAAAATTATACTTTTAAGGTATCAATCCACTTTATACAGTCCTGGCAAAAGACTGAGTGCAGATGCCAAGTGATTCCCAGTCCTGGACATAATGGGTGTATTAGTCAGGGCTCTGAGCTACAGAGGCATTAGAAAATATATATGGAGAGAGAAAAAGAGAGAGAGATAGGAGGAGGGGAGAAAGATTTATTTTAAGGAATTGAGCCATTCTACTATGGGGGCTGGCAACTCTGAAATTTGCAGGATAAGTCGTCAGACTGAAGGCTCTGAAAAGAGGGGACATTGCATGTGGAGTCCAAAGTCCATCTGCTGGAAAAATTTCCTTTTCCTCAGGGGACCAGGGTCTTTTCTTTTAGGGTCTTGAACTACTTAGATGAGGCCCACCCACATTAGGGAGGATAATCCTTCTTTACTCAAAATTTACTGATGTAAATGTTAATATCATCTTTAAAAGAGCTTCACAGAAACATCCAGACTGGTATTTGACCAAATAGCTGTGTACCATTGCCTAGGTAAGTTGATATGTAAAATTAACCATCACAGGAGGTTTGAAAGACTTCAAGATACAACAGAAATTATGGAGATGTGGCACATAGGTGCCATGAAGAAGGAAAGACCCTTTAGCTAGATGCACAAGTGAACAACAAAAAACCTAATGGCTTTCATCCTAGTTAATAATTACATGGTATTAACCAGACCAGTAGATCTTAAAGTGTGGCACCATTATGGGACCTTATCCTGGGCCCGATTGCAGACCTACTGAATCAGAAACTTGAGTGTAACCTCAGCAATCTAGGTTTTAACAAGCCCACTGGGTAATTCTGATGCTAGAGTCTAAGAGTCAGTGAATTAGACCACTGCTTGCATCGCTACAGATTTCACACATTTCTACTTGTCTATTTTTAGCTTATTTTTAAATTGCTATTGATGCCTAAACAGTGCCTTCTTATTCACCAACAATCATTCATGGAGTGCCTACTATGTGCCAGGCTCCGTGCAGAACTTTTTCTGCAGTAACAAGGTGTCGCAAAGAAAGGGGAGGTCTTTGAGGAGGAACTGGTCCACTTTGTATCAGATTTTATTTGTCGTGTTAATTAAGTTCTGTTGGTTGGTCTGTTCAGATGCTGACAACTTACCAACTTTTGCAAAATGGAAGTTCAATCATCAAAAAATAATTCTAATAGCAACATGAGGATAGGGTAGCTGAGAATTGATAGAAATGCCCATGGGAAGAGTTGGGGAGGAAACAGAACCATGCAGACAAGAAAGAAGCAGAGACGGACCAGGGAGAGCGTGATGATGGTAGAAATGCACTTGGTGACAACAAAGCATTGAACGGGTAAGGAGCACGGAGAAGAGAACACAGATGAAACTAAGGTTCATCTCAGAAGCCTGGTCATGTGGATGCACACAGGCCTATGCAAGTATAGTATAAATCAGAGATGGAAGATAAGTATCACTGCATAAGTAAGAGATTGGGAGTTCTTTGGTACAGAAATGTGAAGTCATGGGAGCACATAAAATTGTACAGTTTAGAGTCCGTAAACCATGATTTTCAACCAGCCTGAGTAGTAGGGAGGGGACAGAGGCCATGATTTTCATCAGTAACATATTTGTCCAAGCATATACCAAATGCACACTGAAACAGACAAGTTTCCCAAGATCTGGGCTGAGGAGACATGCAAACATCATAGTATTGCTTCACTGCAGAAATGCACAGATAAATAAAAGAGACAGGTAAATTCCTGCAGTAAAAATAAGAAAGCAAGGAATATCAAAGCAGAATCAGATATAGAAGACAACAACTCCGGCAGAGGAAGAGAAAGCAAGAAAGGAGGCTGATGTTTTTGAGCTTATTGGCACACTAATAATTTCCATTTTTTTCCAGCAGCTATACAATTCACAAAAATTGTTTTCCCTGAAAGAAAAATATTGAAAAGAAATGAGCCTCGGGTAACCAAAAATTTTTTTAAAAAGCAATATTTTGTCTAATGATCAGGGGCATTCCCTCTGAGGACTATTTCAGCCAACATTTACACTTATAAGGACATATGGAATGATTCAGACATACCAGGCACAAATACATGCTCTTACTCTTAACGGGATTCATTTGTATTTCATCATAAAGAAATGAACTGCTTTGCTAACAGCTACAGCAATGAGATGAAGAAAGAGGTTTGTGAAGAGAATAGAAAACACTATGGAAGCCCAGAAATTTCTCAGATATTGGTCAATACATTTTTAAATTTTTTTTAAATTTATTTCTGAGAGAGAGGGAGACCGTGTGAGCAGGGGAGGGTCAGAGAGAGAGGGAGACACAGAATCTGAAACAGGCTCCAGGCTCTGAGCTGGCAGTCAGCACAGAGCCTGACGCGGGGCTCGAACCCACGAATCATGAGATCATGACCTGAGCCGAAGTCGGACGCTTAACTGACTGAGCCACCCAGATGCCCCTGGTCAATACATTTTTAAAAGTAAACTGACAAAAGACACGTTGGTTCTAACTGTACTATGATCAGGGCACATATGGTTGGACATTCTGAGAATGGAGTAGAACAAGAAAATGTGTACTATTCTGAACAGTTATGCCTGATAAATTCTACAGCCCACTGTGTATGTTGGGGGAAACAACATCTCTAGAATGCAGATAAGTTGGCTGATTTTAAAAGAGAAGGTGATGAAGACAAAAGCCAGATTGTGGAAACACAGCCAGCTTGGAGGAAATATAACGTAATAATGCCCAAATAGCATTATCCAAAGCAGCCGTAAATAATTAAGTTCTGAACTAAAATAAAACTATTTTTTCAAAAATATCTTCAGAACTCAATTTTTCATTCAAACCCCTTTTTGACTATTTCAACATTTTTATTTCAATTTAACAAGAATCTTATGAAAAGTGAAGAAAAAGAGAATATTGTTAAAGAACAAGTTTATTGTTCTTCTTGAAGTTCTTTGAGATCATTTTTATTAGGCCCACTTTATATGGACCAAGGTGTATGTACATATATATCTATACCTGAATATATATACATATATATACATCTTTTTGTAGTTATATGGATATATACTCTATGTACCTAGATCAATAGATTAGATAGATAGATAGATAGATAGATAGATAGATAGATAGATAGATAGATAGAAACATATAATCAGATGTCAAATTATAACAAAAGCAACACACTAGATACAAATTTCAGGTATTAGTTATTGAATGTTGGACCAATGGTCTGACCTGACACAGATGAGAAAACACTGCATAAAAGGTTGGATCTGTGCAAAACATTAAGTTTATAATTACACTGTGATAAAAATAATTTTAATCACTCAGTGATTTAAGTGACTAACACAAGTTTTCCACAGTGTTTATGATCAAACTATTTAAAATAAATCATTTTGTTTTATAGCTCTTCTCAGTATCTAAACCAGTATTATAAGTATTATAGGAGATCAGAGATAATTGCAGGAAAGAAGAAAATTATCTTCAAGCTTATAGAATCACCTACTGGCAGAAAGTGACAGAAGCAATTCTTAACTATTTATTGAAACAAGAACCTCTCTATGACATGCATTTACTAAGCCACTAAGATTCAGGCTATAAATTTAGATGTTTTGTAAAGTGTTTTTATTTTATTTTATTTTATTTTATTTTATTATTTATTTTATTTTCCTACAGAGTTCTCAATAAGGTTCTACAATTAATCATATTGCAAATATATAACATTATTCTGTTTTCAGTCTTGACATAGGGTATGTAGTGGCATAAGTATCATTATTTCTAATCTCATTTATGATTATTCAAACATTTATGTCAGGGACATGCAAAATGGAATGAAAAAAATTTGATCAGTGTGGACTTCTTATGCATGAAATATTCTGCATTAAATTATTCTCACATGGGGTGACCTACATAGAAGCCAAGAAATCTTTGAGTGATTAAAGAATGTTTTTCCTTTCAATAATTGCTCAAGAATTTAGGGTTCTATATTTAAGTAACCTCCCAAACAGAATTTTTTCCTTAGTTCAATGGGAATACAAGTATAATAGAATGCTGCAAGAAAAAGTACATTTACATAAAGGAAAAGGAATATGCTCGATAATAAGATCAATATTTAGAATTAAACTACAATGTAATGAAATGAAAATCATTTTAGTATTTACACCATCAACAGCACAAAACCTTCCTAGTTTTCTTTGGTCTTGCAGTCAGGAAAAAAAAACAACTATTATTGTTGTATTGTATTTTTTAATAAAAAATATTCAAAAGTGTGAGCTGTTCAAAATATAAAGCAGTACTCTTTGGTTAAATACAAATCGTTACTGTTTCTACTGTAAAATCTACCTAATATAAATTATTTTCTGCATTTTCTGAACCAAGTCTCTCGTAAGAAGCAAACATCTAGGATTACCATTCAACATGGATGGATATGTTTTGAAAGAGGCTAATCTTACTTGAGTCAAATTAAATAGGGTCAGACATGAAAGTCCACATGAATAGTCTATTTCCTGTTCCGTTGCAGCAAAGTAGCAGCCTAGAGAGGCTCTGAGTCTGCAGCTGTCATGTTCCCCAGCCCTCGGAGGATGAAGGAGTCTTTTGTTCCACTGATAAGTGATACATTGTGCGCTGCTCAGGTGCCCAGAACAAAAAGTGTAGGGCACACAATGAGCCTCTCTCCAGTCAGTTTTAAGGAGATGAAGAATAAAAGTAAAACTAGCTTTACCTGAGATGTGTTTCTTTCAATGAAACTTGTCTTGCCCGTTCTAGAGGAAAATATCATTTTGTCTGTTTCTAAAAGCTTACTCTATAGTTTGCTCCTCCCCCCACCCCCCACTCCCCCAATTCTGGGACAAAAGCAAGGAGAACAGAAGGTCTTTTTTATTAAAATGCTTAAGTTGGGTGAATTGCTGGCTTTTTGAAGGGGATTGCTGGGATAGCTCTATGTCAGATAAATTGTCTCAATGCATCTAAAAACAATCAGAGTAATTTAAATAATCATTGATTTTATTTAGTTATCAGTATAGGAAGATTATTAAATCTCTTCTATATGTTCTTAAATCTACCTAAAACATTTTGCTTTTATTCAGCACATTTCTAAATATAAAAAAGTATAATGTAAATAAATAAGTCATTTAATAAATATGGATAAAATATAGAAATAATTTATAATAAATAAATAAAAGTCTCCAAAAATAATTTAAAAATAGGTGTAGGACTGGGGCACCAGGGTGGCTCAGTCAAGCGTCCAACTCTCGATTTCAGCTCAGGTCATGATCTCACAGTTCGTGAGACTGATCCCCTCATTGGACTCTGTACTACCAGCATGGAGCCTGCTTTAGATTCTCTCGCTCCCTCTCTCTCTCTGCCCCTCCCCCACTTGCACAGATGCATGCACTCTTTGTCTGTCTCTCTCAAATAAAAAAATCATCTTTAAAAATCAGTGTAAGATATACAATTTGTTTAATGAAATTCTGTCTTCTACTTCAAGAAACTGTTGGTATTTTTCCAGAGATACTCTGCAGTCACAGTATGAAAAGTATTGAGGGTTAGTGGGAGAGGGAACCACTTCCTTTCCAGTCTCCTGTAAATAGATGACAAGGTCTTAACAAGCATACCCTGCTTGACCCAAACGGAATGTGCAGCTACTATAAGCCACATGGATCGCCTGTGGCTCAACACATCTATTTCATCAAGAAAAAAAACTGCACCGCTTTATGGAGGGTTCTGGCCACAATCGCATGGGTTAATGCTGGTTAGGTGTCAGTAACTGAGCTCTTCTCATCCACCTTCCACATCAAGTTACTGCATTTTTAGGTTTACAACTCCATGATTATCGCAATCACTAAGATCAATAAAGAAAGCTTATTTCACATAGCATTTCCATGGTGTGTGTACAAAGCAGTTTTTGCACAGTGAATAAATGGCATCTCTAACACACTTCTTAATATGATGCATTTCCAATGGTTCTTAACCTTTAGATGCACCATTTGCATTGTTTACTGTGTTATAAAATTTGTTAGTAGTGTACATGCATTTTATACACAACATAAATATGTATAAAATGTTTGTACACTCTATATGTAGGTGACTGTTGGAAAGGATTATGTTATCTGTTTTGTGTGTCTATTTCATAAACCTGCAAATATCAGGAGCTTGGAACAGTCCTGGTAAATGGTGGTGTACAGTCTGCTTAAATAATTAAATAATTAACTGGCAATGAGATGGTAAATACAAATCTTGAAGTTATGAAGAAACTTCCATACCTTCTGCTTAGTCAAATCCTGAATATTTTTGTATTGAGTCTATTTATCATTTTATTCTAAATTTTACCCAAATTAAATTAAATTTTGTTAATTTCTTTTGCATTTGATTCCAAGTTTTACAGTAAATTAGGCATATCACAAGTAGGTATTATATTTGTCTTCTAGTACCCATCATTCTAGAGACCCAGAAAATTAAAGAAATTAGAATTCTAAAATGTTCACCACTTCTATTACTTCTTAAGGTCATAAATAATGAATATATTAGTCCATTAACCTATGAAATGAATACAAATCTTATTTTCGATAGCACTGAGAATGTCAAATCAAAAAAGTCTCAATCTTACTCAATGTTGCTTTAAGTTTGGGCAATAGAGAAAGAAAGGAAACAAAGAAAAGTAATAGTTCGTATGTTTACTATCACATTTTACTGGCACCATCAAGGTCAAATGCTTGTCAATGTCTTAAATTTAGATAACAACAAGTTGGGATTTTCTTAGACAAGTTTATTTCTTTGGATAATCCAAGGGCCAAAAGCTGCCCCCTAGGGTCATTTGGAAGCCCTTAAGTGACCCTGGATGAACCATTTTTTTTACGTCTTTTTCTCAAGTCATGTACATGGTAAAAGAAAGCCTACTGCATGTTAAAACCCTGCTGGAACAAGAGTAAAATCCAAAATCGATATCGAAGATTTTATTTGAAGTTTATCTTTTGAAATAAAAATGCTCCATGTGAACACTGAGCAAGCTCTCAATAAAATCTCAGGAGTAGAATAGAAAATCTTAGGGTGGAATAGAAAGCCAATGCAGAATTTAATAGTCATCTTGTACATTTCAATAAAATACATGCATATGTATGAGGAGAGACTAAGGAAAAGAACAGAGCGTTCAGTCAACTTTTACAAAAGCATTGTTTACTTTTCACTCCTACAATGATATACTCATTTTTTAAAAAAATCCATAATTCAGTAGCTACAGAAACTCACACTACTAAATAAAGAAGTTGGAAAAAGTATTTTCAAATATCTTTGAGGATTTTATCACCAACTTAAATCAGCTTGTGTTTCTTCCTTCTAGCTACACTTGATTGCATCATCTTGGAATTGTAGAGACATTGCACTATGGTGCTTAGTTTTTATGTCCAAATATGTAGGAAACCAAACCATCCTAACCCATGTTGTCCAGATGGAAAAGATATCCACGCAACCTCAAAGAGTGCTACCTTTCCTCAAGAACCTGGACTATAAAATCTGAAAACTGACAAACTAATAGGTCCTAAGTAACCACTTAATGCCTCTCTATTTCAGTTTCCTATTCCGTAAAATAAAGCAGATTCCAAAAAACTCCTGGTTTTAAGGATTACATGAGATGCAACATGAAAGTAGGCTTTATAAATTTGTAAAAAAAAAAATTAAACATTTTAGAACAGCTTATTTTTTTTTAATGTTTTATTTCTAGGAGAGAGAGAGAGAGAGAGAGACAGCGTGAGCAGGGGAGGGTCAGAGAGAGAGGGAGACACAGAATCCGAAGCAGGCTTCAGGCTCTGAGCTGGCAGTCAGCACAGAGCCTGACGCGGGGCCCGAACCCACGAACCGCGAGATCACGACCTAAGCGACGCTTAACCGACTAAGCCACCCAGGCGCCCCATAGAACAGTTTATTTTTAAGGAGAGTGCTTAGATGGGGTTAGTGTCTGTTCCAATATTGAGTTCTGGCTAGTTTTATTTATAAACAACTCACATTTTTATAATACATTAAATGTTTCATAATTTCCTTCTCCCTGCAAAGAGGACTGGAGTGAATATATTTAAATCAAAATGAATTTTGCTTAAAAATTATTTTCTTGGTAGAAGCTCAATCAATGAGGATATTTATGTTAATGATGGATTGGTAATTTTTTATATATTCAACCAAGCAGTCAATCAATTGAGAAAAATGGAGTCCCTACTGGAAAGACCAAGTCCTGGCCCTAATGGTACTCAGTCTAGAAGAAAAGACAAAGTAACATCAGTCAAAGAGCAGAAGAGAAAAAGGTAACAGAGAGCAGAGCACTATGGGGGAAAGTAGGTTTATACAGGTACTACTGACTATACCACTTATTAGAAATCCTATTGAGCAAGCCTTTGAAAGAGCAGCTGTAGAATGCGAGTCCAAGCAAATCCATGAACGCTGCAGTGCTTGTTTGCAATTTAAGCTCGAAGCTTCCCATCACAAGCCTAAGCCACAAATGCTGAGAAGATCTCACCACACTTTGATCCAGCTTGATGTTTGTTAGACAATAAGTACACACCGAGGGCTGGATATGGTCCTAAGAAGTGGAGATAGTTTTAGACAAAACAGACACAGCCCTTTCCTCTGTAGCTGACCGTATAGTTGGAAAGCCAGGTAATCGACAATTTCAAAATGATTAAATTACTGAAACTGAAAAATGCTGGAAGAATATACAATATGCTCTGGAAGTATGTCCCATAGAGAACTTGTCAGATTTCAACATTCATGTTTGTATTTGAGAACAAGCACACTGCTTTGTGTTCAGAAGAATTTAAGTATCAAAATAGAAGTATGCTGCATTACCATCAAGAAAGCTGCCTTGTTATCTTTGGGGTAAAGCCCTCCCCCCCCCCCCCCCACAGGCTGTCTGTGAATGGCTGTTTTATTATTGTCCGCAGACCCTTCAGGAAGGTAATTTCTGTTTCATCCTTTCAAACTGTCACTTTTCTCTAGTTCAAAGTCTGACAGGTAACTTTGGAAAACAGAACAGCTCAGGACCACATGGGCTTTAACCAACCTGTTGTATTTTCCAAGTGGCTACCAAGTTATCCTTTGATCTCTGAAGGAGTTCATCAAGTAGGGGGCGGTGATTAATCATTGGATTTCTATCTGGGTTCCACACTGAAAAATCACATAAATTCCTTTAAATCCAGCTTATAAATCGTATCAATCTAAAATTGAACCCAAGGCAAATATTTGTAAACTTTTGCCTCCAAACCATATCATAACCCTCCAGACAACCATGAACTTTACTATGAAAAAAAAAGTATCAGTTACGTTTTAGAAAAACAAACAAACAAAAAACTTTAATGTGCTAAAAAAACGTTGAAGAGAGGAGTAAAACTTTTTCAGGTAAGGAGATTTTGTAAGATTTTACAATGGCCATTTTACAATGACTTTAGAATGGTCTCCAAACTAATTGGAATGGTTGGAGGAAGTTTGTCAAACACCGCCACGTTGTAAGAGGAATCTGTTTTGGGGACAGTCTGTATGAAGGTCAGTCAAATACCAAATCTGTGTTCCAGTCAGTTTACAGTACAAATATTCTTTTAGAGGTTTGGCTAGGTGTCAGATTTTAATACACCTGTAACCATTTCTTCTACTTTTAAAACAAAGCTTATGAAATAAAGCAATTATTATTTTTCTCCTTTCCTAATTTTAATTATAAAAATAACATGATTAAAAAATCACAGATGAGGAGTTCTTGTTCCCCTAGGAATAGGGCTCCAGCTTCATTCTTCACCTTCCCACTTTTCTGCACAGCACAGTCCAGTAGAAATGCCTGTGATAATGGAAATATTCTGTATTTGCTGTATCCAACAGGGCAGCCATTAAGCCACCTGTGGCAACTGAGCACTTAAAAGGTGGTGAAAGCAGGGGAGCCTGGGTGGCTTAGTCGGTTAGGCGTCCGACTTTCGCTTGGGTCATGGTCTCGCGGTTCGTGGGTTCGAGCCCTGCATCGGGCTCTGTGCTGACTGCAGGCTCAGAGCCTGGAGCCTGTTTCAGTCTGTGACTCCCTCTCTCTCTGACCCTCCCCTGCTCGCGCTGTCTCTCTCTCTCTCATAGAAATAAAAAAAAAAATTAAAAAAAAAAAAAAAGGTGGTGAAAGCAGTGAAGAGTCTAATTTTCGATTTCATGTAATCTAACTTTAATTAACTGATGTTTGCATGTAAATAGCTGTATGTTGATAGTCACCGTAGTATTGGACAGGGCAGTTTCAAAGAAAAACATGGATTAATTCTTAGCTTCAGGAACTTTGGATACGCAAAATCTATTGATAGGAAAAAAGGCAGTGGCCATATGGGAAAACATGGACTAACCAGCCCACATAAAAACTAAGACTTCTTATTTGCCAAAAGCAGTCCTTCTTTTTTATTAAATTTTTTTAACGCTTTTTGTCTCTGAGAGAGAGACAGCATGAGCAGGGGAGGGTCAGAGAGAGAGGGAGACACAGAATCTGAAACAGGCTCCAGGCTCTGAGCTAAGTCAACACAGAGCCCAATGCAGGGCTCGAACCCACGAACCATGAGATCGTGACCTGAGCCGAAGTCAGATGCTTAACCAACTGAGCCACCCAGGTGCCCCAAAAGAAGTCCTTAATGATGCAAAGAGACAATCTCTGATATGAGAGAATATAATCAAAAAACATGACAAAGGACTCACACCCAGCATATATAAAGAACTTAGCAAAATAAATCAGAAGAGAAATCCAACAGAAAAATTAGCAAACAACTTGAACAATCGCTTCAGAAAAGAGATTATCCAAATGTCCAATAAAAATGTGAGAAGATATCTGTCCTCATTAGACAGAAGGGAAATTAAAATAAAATTGCATTGAGATGCCATTCAACACTCCCTAGAATGACCAAATTTAGGGAGTTAGTAAGAATATGGAACAAGTGGGAATCTCTTATATTACTGATGAGAGTGTAAAGTGGTACAATTATTTTGGAAATCTAATAGAGCTTAAAATAATCATTCCTAACAACCTAGCAATTTTATTCCTAGGTAAATGGAAATTTTTACATAGGTACATTTACAATATTTTTAATAGCCCAAACTAGAATAACCCAAATATTCAACAGTAGAGTGGATAGAATATTGACAAAATAAAACACATACCTAAACCTGTCTATACACAAATGGATGAATCTCAACATATTAAACAAGAGAAGCAGACACATTAGTGTGCATGTTTTATTATTTCATGTTTATGAAGTTTAAAAAGAGGTAAAACATTAGGCATAAAGTTGAATTTAGCTCAATATTAAGAAGTATAACATCTTATCTTAATAGAATATTTATTATATTGACCTATAAAGGAAATCCTTTGATCACTTCCATGATACTGGAAGTAACTTAATAAATTTTATTTCATTCTTAACTTTAATATTTTTTTAAATTTTTTAATGTTTTTATTTATTTCTGAGAGACAGAGAGAGAGAGACAGCATGAGCAGGGGAGGGTCAGAGAGAAGGATACATAGAATCTGAAGCAAGCTCCAGGCTCTGAGCTAACTGTCAGCACAGAGCTCGACACGGGGCTCGAACCCACGAACCATGAGATCACAACCTGAGCTGAAGTCAGACGCTTAACTGACTGAGCCACCCAGGTGCCCCATAAATTATTTTAAAAAAATTAAATTTAAAAGCATTCAACAAAAGAGGATTTAGTTGACGCTTCCTTAGTATTTATGCTGGGTCATCCTGTTTGGCCCCTACGGATCTACTTTGCCTCTTGTCCACCCTGCTCTTGTGTGGTCTACAGTAACCATACAAGTGTGACTTCTGTTTGAGTTAAGCCAATTTGAAAAGACTGCAGGGTTAAAGTGATTTTTTTACTGAAGGCTGCAGTTGTTATCAGGAGTTGGCTACAACTCTCTCCATTCCCAGAACCTCCGTTTCCTACGTCCCCTTCAGTCCTAATGAAGGAAATGATGCCTCACTATTGTTAGATCCATAAATTTCACCAACCCCTTTTGGTATCCTTAATACTGGCCACCATTTTATAAAAGGCTTCACTTTATTAAACTCTCATTAATTACTTAGTTTTATTGTACTGTTGTGATTGTGATATAATAAGACATATCTCTTTATTCTTTATCCCCAGTTCCTGGCACAAGAGCTTCTAAAGCCCTTGTAATTTGTAATATGCTAAAGCCCATAGCATCTTCTGTTGTTCTGTTACTTGTTACTCTGTTGTTTGAAAGAATAAGCCTCTTTAAAGTCATACTTCAGTTAAAGCAAACGAGATGATGCTTCGAAGATGGGGGCTGATTATCAGAGGAACCCATCATGGGATTAGAAGGTCAAAAGTTTCAGCCCCATTCCCCCAACATCCAGGGAGGAGAGGGGGTGCCGGTATTATGGGGCAGCTAGAACACTGTGGTTTAGGCTATAGGTGAGTTTAGGTTCTCATGGCAGACAGTAGGCATGTAAAAGACCAGGCAAAATCAGACAAGTACGTTTAAAGCCTCTGTTCACAGCCTGCCTTCTAGCACTCCATTAACCAAGCTACATTATATGGCCAGGAAGACACAGGCTGGGGACATACAAACACAAATAACTATAGCAATTTAGTGAGTGACTATATCAGCATTTCATCTATAAAGGATGTTAACGTACAATTCTATTACAAAGGTGAAGGGAAAAGTTGGGGAAAATAAAGTGATCTACCATACATCCCAAAATACATAGTTTTGATTTGTTTGATCATATCATCTTACTAGATAAATTGTCTTGAAACGTATTTTCTTCAAAACTTAACAGTGTATCTTAGGGCACCTGAGTGGCTCAGTCAGTTAAATGTCTGACTTCAGCTCCGGTCATGATCTCACGATTTGTGGGTTTGAGCCCCTTGTTGGACTCTGTGCTGACAATTCAGAGCTCGGAGCCTGGAGCCTGCTTCAGATTCTGTGTCTTCCTCTCTCTCTGCCCCTCTCCCACACACACTCTCTCTCACAAAAATCAACATTAACTAAATGTCCAAATTAATTAAAAATAAAAACTTAACAGTGCATCTTACAGAGTTTTCCATGATAATGTATATAATCTAAGCTCAATATTTTAACCACTCCATAATTTCCAATAGGGCCATAATTCACCTATCCATTCCTCTATCGATAGACATTTGGTCTGCTTCTAATTTTCCACTTGTGCAAACAATGATGCAATGAATATCTATATCTAAGTCTTTACGTGTACATGGAATTTATCACACTTTTACCTCAAAAATGGGCAGAGAAGGCATAAGGAATAATCTGATGTTCAATTTTGGAAGGAGGCTATAACCACGTATCGTGTTCATTTACAGGGCCCGGAATATAGAAAGTATCCAGCAAAGGATTGCTTTAATGCTCATAAATAGATTGAAATCACAGAATCATAGAAAAGAACGTAAAGATTGTTTCTCTTTTGCATTAGAGACCACGTTTTGCCGGACACGCCAGCACCATTTCTACCTCTAGATTTTGAGTTGTTGTATCTTATGTATTTTATCAAACAAGCAACCAGCCCAAGGGGAGAAAAAGGTTTTAGTTGTTTTCCTATAATGTCTCATGCCCACCCCTGTAGTGCGTCTTGTTTCCCGGCGATCACAGAGCTTCGCACCTTTCCCCAAACTGCATACTTGAAATGTCCATTATATTGTTTATTATCCATTTCCCCTAATTTAAATGTGATTTGCACAAGAGCAGCAATTAGTTTTAAAATCTCTTGTCTTCACAATGCATATCCCAAAGGCCTCAAACATGGTTTGAATTGATGAGATTTTAAAACATTTCCTGGTATACACCTGGGTGGCTCAGTCGGTTAAGCGGCCAACTTCTGCTCAGGTCATGATTTCCCAGTTTGTGAGTTCGAGCCCCGTGTCAGGCTCTGTGCTGACAGCTCAGAGCCTGGAGCCTGCTTCAGATTCTGTGTGTCCCTCTCTCTCTGCCCCTCCCCCGCTCCTTCTCTCTCTCTTTCTCTCTCTCTCTCTCTCTCAAAAAAAAAAATAAATAAATAAACACTAAAAAATTTTTTGAAAAAGATATCCTGGTATATTTATAAAAGACATAAATAGAAATAGAAATGTTTAAACGGAAATATTTAGATAGAAATATTTAAATATAGCCCTCAAAATATTATAAGGGATCTATAAATTGGATCAAATGCCATTTTGAAATTTAGTTTTTCCTCTGATTGCCTCTATAATGAAAATATTTTCTTAAGGTCACTAAAAAAATAAGCTAGCTACTGGGGTACCTGGGTGGCTCAATTGGTTAAGTGTCTGACTCTTGATTTTGGCTCAGGTCATGATCTCACAGTTCCTGAGATGGAGCCCTGCATCAGGCTCTGTGCTGATAGTGTGGAGCTTCCTTGGGATTCTTTCTCTCGCCTCTGTCTCTCAAAATAAATAAATAAACATGTTTTAAAAGTACAAATAAACAAAGCTATTATGTTCTATGGACTATATTCCAGAATGTAGTTAAAGAGCACATACTTGACAACTAAAAAAAATGTTTACATGAGGGGCACCTGGGTGGCTCAGTCACCTAAGAGTCAGCTCAGGTCATGATCTCGAGGTTCATGAGTTCGAGCCCTGCATTGGGCTCTGTGCTGACAGCTCAGAGCCTAGAACCTGCTTCAAATCCTGTGTCTCCCTCTCTTCTCTGCCGCAACCCTGCTCTCACTCTCTCTATGTCTCTCAAAGTTGAATAAATGTAAAAAAATTATTTTAACATTCATGTGAAATTATGGAATATTTGTGGAAACATTCAACACACCTCTATAACATTAGGAAAACAGTTCATTTTTTCCCCAGTTATACCTATGTGAAAGCCATATTTTTTTGTTGTTCTAAAAAGAAATGTATATTTGGCATGTTCATTCATGTCCCAGGAATTGTTCAACTTTACATTGTAAATTAATACCATTTTTTTAAAAATAGCTTGCTATATCTCACAGAACATAGGTAATTCCTTCTCTATCAGAGTTCACTAAAATTTCCATGTTTGAATTAGGAGAAAATAAACAATAGCTTTTACTTCTTGGAGACATTGGCAAACATTTTAATAACCGAGTCATCTAAAAAACCACAACATAAAAATATTCAGAATATCATTTAAGAAATAAACTGTCCTGACAGAATTGAGAACTCAGAAGTGGACCCAAAAGTATACAGCCAACTGATCTTTGACAAAGCAGGAAAGAATATCCAATGGAAAAAAGACAGCCTTTTTAACAGATGGTGTTGGGAGAATTGGACAGCAACATGCAGAAGAATGAAACTAGATCATTTTCTCATACCATGCACAAAAATAAACTCAAAATGGATCAAGGACCTGAACGTGAGACAGGAAACTATCAACACCCTAGAGGAGAAAGCAGGAAACAACCTCCTTGACCTCCACCGCAGCAACTTCTTACTTGACACATCCCCAAAAGCAAGGGAATCAAGAGCAAAAATAAATTATTGGGACCTCATCAAGATTAAAAGCTTCTGCACAGCCAAGGAAACAATCCAGAAAATTAATAGGCAACCAACGGAATGGGAAAAGATAGTTGCAAATGACATATCAGATAAAGGGTTAATATCCAGAATCTATAAGGAACTCACCAAACTACACGCCCGAAAAACAAACAACCCAGTGAAGAAATGGGCAGAAGACATGAACAGACACTTCTCCAAAGAGGACATCCAGATGGCCAACAGACACATGAAACGATGCTCAGCATCCCTCCTCATCAGGGAAATACAAATCAAAACCACACTGAGATACCACCTCACGCCAGTCAGAGTGGCTAAAATGAGCAAATCAGAGAACTCTAGATGCTGGCGAGGATGTGGAGAAACGGGCACCCTCCTACACTGTTGGTGGGAATGTAAACTGGTACAGCCCCTCTGGAAAACAGTGTGGAGGTTCCTCAGGAAACTAACAATAGAACTCCCTTATGACCCAGCAATAGCACTGCTAGGAATTTACCCAAGGGATACAGAAATGCTGAGGCATAGGAGCACATGTACCCCAATGTTCATAGCAGCACTCTCCACAATAGCTAAAACATGGAAAGAGCCTAAGTGTCCATCAACAGATGAATGGATCAAGAAGATGTGGTTTATCTATACCATGGAATACTACATGGCAATGAGAAACAATGAAATCTGGCCATGTGTAGCAACATGGATGGACCTTGAGGGTGTTATGCTGAGCGAAATAAGTCAGGCAGAGAAGGACAAATATCATATGTTTGCACGTATAGGAGGATTAGGAGGAACTTGACGGAGGAACAAGGGGGAGAAGAAGGGCGGAAATGGTGGGGGAAAAGGAGAGAGGCAAACCATGAGAGACTCTTGAATGCTGACAAAAACTGAGGACTGATGGGTGTGGGGGGGAGGGGGGATGGGCATGGAGGAGGACACTTGTGGGGATGAGCACTGAGTGTTATGTGGAAACTAATTTGACAATAAACTATTTGTAAGAAAATAAAAAAATTAAAAATTAAAAAAAAAAAAAAAGAAATAAACTGTCCTGTAACCAATAAAAATGTGTTCACTGACCCTGGAATCACAGGATTTTATGACAGATCTCTTAGGTTTCATTTTAAATAAATTTTATAATCGTTTTGAGAACAATTTTTAGAGTCCATATTATCTTTTATTTTTTTAGATAAAATGAGGCACGATAATATCATCGAATGAAGATTCGTATCTAAAAGCAAACTGTTGGTAAGAATGCCCACTAGTCTTTTTTCATGTTAACATTTTAAAAATCTTGTTTTCACCCAGGTAAAGTCATCAATAATAACAAACTTAAAATCCCACAGTGTCAAGTATTAAGGAAAACTGCACATTCAGTTAACTACTTTTAAAACAATAGAGATACTTCCTCATTTACAAATGGCATATTTAAAATTTTCTCCATTAAACATTTTAGTTGGTATCTGAATATTTCCTACAAGTGAAATACTCTGTGAAGTATATGCTACTTAAAATAGTCACTCTCCAATAAGGGATCATCAATGTAATTATGATTAAATTAGAGTTAACTAATAATATTAACTATTACTAGCATTAAATATTTATTTGAAAAACATTAGTAAAATTATGTTTAATGAAGAATTTTTAGTGGAACACTTTTAAGATAGATTATGTTTAATATAATTATTCTCAATTTCCATCTTGTCCAAAGGAATTCTTTGAAAGAGGTCCTCAAGTTACATTTGTTTTTGGCAATTCATTCAGACTAATAAATAAGTAGTGTTTTTAAAGAGAGGTAATTGAATGAAATACGAGTAATCTACATGTCATCAATGTTAGTCAGAGTAAATTGTTCATTAAGACAAAATAAATATGTATTTTTTTTCTTTGAATTGATTCCTCAACTAAAAAACCTAGGTTCAGGGGCAATCTTATAGTCAGGCTATAAGATCAGAAAAAAAGAAATCTTGAAAAACCTCTCTCCTCCTCATCCAAAAGGCTCTGACCTAATTTCTGGGCACCATGCCAAATTTCTAGTCCTTGAGATAGATGAGGCAGTGCTCTCTGGCCACCCTCCGACTAGATCCACTCAGAGAATAAAACGTCTTCATCTCCTGGCAGACATCATCTGTGATGTCCTTATTTAATGTAAAAGCAAGACTCCTTCAATCTGCGGATGCGGACTCAGAGAAGAAAGCATTCTCATCTGATTTCATCATGCATTCCACCCTGGGCTGCTTTCCAGTAGACTCATCGCCCACTCTGAGTACTATTAAGTAATCACCGTCATTCGCAGGTCAATGGTTGCTCCATTCTCTTAGGAATAACAATATTTGTCTCCCACGTAAAAGAGGAGTACGTCATTTTTAAAAGAAATAGATTCTGCTTTCTGCTTTTTTTTTTACATTATTTATTTACTTGAGAGAGAGTGTGTGAGCAGGGGAGGGGCAGAAAGAGAAGGAGTGAGAGAATCGAAGCAAGCTCAGCATTGTCAGTGTATTTCAGGATGCGGGGATCAAACTCACGAACTGTAAGATCATGACCTGGGCCAAAATCAAGAGTCAGACGCTTAACCAGTGAGCCACCTTAGGCGCCCCTGCTTTCTGCTTTTTATTACATAGGAAATAGGCCCCCACGTTTGTAAAAAGCACTATGCCTAATGTTAAACTTTCTGTCATATTCACCTAAGAACTGCCTCATTTCCTGGGATATTTCATTTCCAGGAACATCTAGGACCTTCCTTAGGACTAGCAAAGGAAGATTGGCAAACCACATAATGAGCTATTGGCAAGGAGAAGTAACTAATAATTGAACAAAACTCACTTAGTTCTGACTATCAATTAGCAGTTCTCCAATAAAATACTGAAAATGTCACACAGGAACATTACTTCTTGAGTGTGTGTGTGTGTGTGTGTGTGTGTGTGTGTGGTCTGTGTGTGTTCATGCACAGTTTATCAGGTACCTATAACATTCCGGGTAATAATATGCTAGGCATTTGTTTTAGGTTCTCATATAATCCTCACAAAAACTCTGTGAAGCAAATGTCATCATCGTCTTTTTGCAGGTGAGAAAATGAGACAGGGAAAGGTGGAGTGAAATACCCAATATTAACAGAGAAGAGTTTTACCCACTACTCTCAGCCTGGCCTGTATGGCTCTAAAGCCTGGACTCTTGCTAATGGTCTTCCTTCCTATACACCAATCTTAATGTCTTGCATATCCATCAAATCCAATTCCTTTTCTTAAAATATCTCCCAGAATCCTTCTCAATCAGAAGTGAAATCTCTCAGCCATATATTCTCATAGCACTTGGGTTTGCTTGACCATTGACAGCCTGTATAACTACCCGCCTGATGTTGGACTGGCTTATGAACGTTCCATTTTGCCACTAGATAAATTGAGCCACTCAAGGGCAGGAGCTAGGCCCCATCTTTCCATCACCAATAGAGCCTAACACAATGAACACAGCAGTTCCATGTTGAACTGAGTGGACTCATCATTGCCAACAAATAAAACCACGTGAGCAGCCTTTTCTTAAAATCAGAGAGGCCACCATTGTGGGAGACTAGTAGGTACTGCAGCCTTACACATTTTCATCAGCGTTAGCAAATTGTGAGAAAAACATGGCACACACATTTCCAAACTCTAGAAACACTCCAAGTTAATAAGTCCATAAAGTCTAAAACCCACTTAATGAAATATTCAAATTTTAAAATTTTAGAATTACGGTCTCACATAATAATAAAATGGGTTGTCCTACATTTTAATGTATTCTGAAGAAAGACTGGTTCTACAGTCTCCTCCACTAAGTTTCTTGTCAAAACTCCAAAATTTCATTAAAATTGTAAATAGATTTGCTGAAAGCCAAAAAGCAGTATCTGTCAAATTACTTTCTTAAATTTTTTTTAATGTTTTATTTATTTCTAGGAGAGAGAGAGAGAGACAGCATGAGCAGGGGAGGGTCAGAGAGAGAGGGAGTCACAGACTCTGAAACAGGCTCCAGGCTCTGAGCTGGCAGTCAGCACAGAGCCCGACGCGGGGCCCGAACCCATGAACCGCGAGATCATGACCTAAGCGAAAGTCGGACGCTCAACGACTAAGCCACCCAGGCGCCCATCAAATTACTTTCTGTGAACCTGTTCAAAGGACACAGAATATTGAAAATAATGTATTCCATTTAGAAGAGACTTTTAAGAGAATTTAATTTAGGCAATTTAGCTCTTTAACCTTATACATATATGTTATATAATATTGACCTAGAGTCTAACTACCACAAGAATGCCTATTCTTAAAGGCAATTCAGCGGAAGAGATCATAGCTGGCTTTATCATTTTTTTAATGTTTATCTTTTAGAGAAAAAGAGAAAGAGCATGCACGTGTAGGTTAGGGGCAGAGAGAGAGGTAGACAGAGGATCTGAAGCAGGCTCTATGCTGACAAGAGAGAGCCTGATGTGGGGCTTGGACTCACAAACCTGCGAGATCATGACCTAAGCCAAAGTCAGACCGAGTGAGATACCCAGGTGCCCTAAGTTCATAACTGATTTTAAAGAAATATTATTTTATTTAAATAATCGCATCACATCTGGTAGTAAAATACATGACTTTAGAATCAAATGACCTGGGTTCAGCTCTGCTACCTACCAAATGGATGATCCTGAGACGGGTCATACTTTACCTCTATCTACCTCCATTTCCTCATCTAAAAAATGGGGGAAATAAGGGAACCGACTTCACATGGTTGTCAGAAGATTGAGATAATCCATGTGAAGTACTTGGAAAAGTAGCTGGGACACAGCATTTTAATTACTGTTTGACTTAACATTACATTATGACTTAGCGGTCATAATGCTAGTACTATTGTTCTTTTTATTATTATCATCATTATTATGTAAGGTGCTTAGCAGAACACCTTGCTCATAATAAGTGCACAATTAATTCTAATTACTATCACTATTATTATTAGCTGGAAATAATTATAACCCTTCATGGACCCAATATATATTGTTAAAGTTTTGTCTTTAACAATATTCAGTAAACAATAAATCAAATATTAGGTAAACCAATATCATAGCAGGCCAACAACTTACACATTTATCTATTCATCCATCCATCCTTCTATCACGTATCTATTTATTTAGTACACATATCATCTAATGTAAGAGTGGCTTCCAAATTAGACCCACCTCAGTGCTAGTTTCCATATTAGATCTCCTTGAATTCAAACCCCAGCTCTACCACAACTGGCTGAGTCACCTTGGACACACATCTGAAACAAGGACAAAATCGTGCCTAACGTGGTTGGGTCATTTTAAAGAATAAATGAGGTAACACTTCTAAGATGGGTGATGCAATGCCTGTTCATAGCTGTGACGGGACAATTAACATGAAGTACCTTTTACTGTGCTACTTGGCCCAGTGAAGAAGTAGAAAAAAACTACAATGGTTTAAAAAATAATGGATTATTAAAAAGCTTCAGATTAGTAATAACAAACTGCCATCTGGTCGTATATTTCTGCTTTTCTAAGGAAGCTATCCTTCCTTAGAAGTCCAATTCAAGCAAATCAGAACTTCACATGTTTTAAATGTAAGGACTCATTACTCTAAAACTTCATTAAATGACTCATGAATACATACAACTAGACAGCTGAGGATTCTGAATAGGTATTCAGGAAAGAGTCCCCTAGAACCGCGCCCTGAGCTCATATTTTTATAATGTGAAAACACTGAAATATTCTCAATTACATCATTATGAGTCTTTGGAATAAAAAAATTAGAAAGTTTTCCACGTTTTGGACAGCACATCAAATAATATATATAATGGTATCCTAAGAAGAGAATCTAAATAAAACAGGACTATACAGATTGTAACATACTTTAAATTTTTATTGCGTCTTTCAATTCTTATAAATAATCCCAAATTTGTCCTTCTAGAGAGGGTAGTAGTGATTCAAAGGTTTGTATCCGTCACCCTCCAGGAAGGCCTCACCGGCCCCAAGTCACGTGGTACGCAGGTGGCCGCAGCCTGGCCCCTGAGCGGAGAACCTGGCAGCAGGGAGAAGCTGGATCTCAGCCTGCACTCACCTGTCCAACCTACATAAAACACTCAGGACACTGTGTGGCTTCACGATGCAGTCAGATGGTACCTAGGAGTCAGTACCAGGCCAAAGCACTGAAGGGACCATAATTTTATGTTCATGCAATTCTCCAGCCACCACATGGCACGAGCCTTATTGGCAAATGTCTGTAAAGGTTTGAAGGCGATGAAGCTCATATTTCTTGAGACTCTGCAAACGGTTTGAGTAGGGGCGGCCTTAACAGTAGACCCCAGTGGTGACTGGGGAAGTTTCATATAAAAATACGTACTCTACCACCTATGGTACATTTTTTATTCCTTTAATTCTTGAAGGTTTCTTTCCTTTAAGAATCCCTTTCAGGGGCACCTGGATGACTCATTTGGTTGAGTGAGTATCTGACTCTTGGTTTTGGCTCAGATCATGATCTCAGGATTCCTGGGTTCAAGCCCCACATCTGGCTTGGCACTGACAGTGTGGAGCCTGCTTGCGATATTGTCTCCTTTCTCTCTCTCTCTGCTCTTTGCCTGCTCTAGCTCTCTCTCTCAATAAAAATAAATAAAATTACATTTAAAAAAAAAGAATCCCTTTCAAAATATCTTTCCATTAAAACTCTCAACACTCCAGGCTGCATCCCAGGATCTGTGGGGGTGGGATCCAGGTATCAGTAGTTTTTCAAATTTCAATTTCAACTTCAATTTCAATTTCAATTTCAGCCAATATTGAGAAGCACTGGAAGCCTATCATCCTAATCCCCTCTTTCCATGGTTAGGAATAAACCTGATCTTTATCATGGCATTAGAAAAAGTTTCTTGGGTGGCTGCTGAGAAAACTTTCTTCTCCTCTTAAAAAAAAAAAAATAGGATACAGGAGTCCTGAGTCCTTCCTCTGAACGCTGTTGATCTGAATCTGCGGCCACCATCTATGACCATGACAAACATCAGCTGAAGGGTGAAAATGATTTTGAAGATGTCAAAGAAAAAGAAAGAACTTGAGCCCTTGATGAGATCTTTGAGCCACTGTATTACCTACTCTAGAGCCAGACGCACTGCTGGGTGTCTTGTAGAATGGAAAAACACAAGTTATGTTATTGCTTAAAATAGGTAGATGATTCGTTGCATAGATAGGTAGGTAGGTAGATATCTCTTTCTGAAAAATGTTTACAAGAAGATTAAGTCTTAACCCAACACTTGCTCATACTTTAAGTATCAATTCATAACCAAGCAGAGATTAGTAACATGCCACCAGGAAGTACAAATGGCATTCATGATAGAGTCTTTCCTGAACAGAAGCTGGAGAGTTGGGTAAGCCAAATGGGAAACTGGGAACTAAAAAGGCACAAAGCAGTACAGAGAAGCAGCGGAGTATCACCGACCAACTGTCTTCTCTACATTCTGCAGAGGGTGATTAAAGCGCTGCCCATCTGCAAAAGAGAGGCTGCTAAGTATTAAGGAGAAAGTCCTACAGAATCATGTGACACATTGATTAAATGAGAAATGGCTCAGAATTTTTACAAAACCATTATTCTTACAAACAAAAGACAGATTCTTAATACAGAGAACAAACTGGTATTTGCCAGAGGGAAGTGGGGGCCGATTGGTCAAATAGGTAAAAGGATGAAGGGTACACTTATCTTGCTGAGCACTGAGAAATGTATGGGATTGTTGAATCATTGTACTGCACACTTGAAACTAACAGAACACTGTATGCTAATTATACTTCAATTTGTAAAAACATTATTATAAAAATCTAAAAACATTGAGGACTTTGCTTACTGTTTCTAATATAACGTTTCCTTTTTAAGTGTACTTGTAAAGACCCTGCTCTGCTCATATTCTTTTACACTGAATAACTGTCAAAAATCCTTGCATATGCATCTATTATCATGAGCTGAGTCATTGGCAGCTGTAAGAAAAGCCATTTGAAATATGGTTTGATACAGTAATACCAATCTGTTCTCATGGAGGAGACTGAATATGCCTCAACATCTTTTGGGCACCCATGAGCAGCATTTTAGCATCTCTGACTATGAAAAAAGTGGGTAATATGCATTTATTACAGTAAATTTCAACTTGCTTTAATTTTTTTTCTCTTGTAGATATAAACAGATTCTAAAGATGGGAGGAAACAATAGCTTCTTATTTCCAAAGGTATTGTCAACTCGTGTACATTTCTACCTACCAAATCAAGATCAAGAAAGTGAATGTTAGAGGATTGGTTAACTATCAACAATGTCGATTGCAGACCCCAGTTTCCAGATAGTTAGTATCACAGAAGAATGTTAACTGTGAAGGTGAAAACTAATCCCTATTCTCGACTTTCTTCTTTTATTCTTCCTTTATTTTTTTATTCTTTGTTGGACTTCCTTTATTCTTACACTTTCTTTACCCCAGGCTGACCCCTGTCTGTCCCTCGGTTTGATTTCTCTGTTTCATGTCTCCCGTCTCCTCTTTCTACTCTCTCCTTTTCAAGTTTCTTGGTTTTGTTTACGACTCTCCTCTTTAAAGCCATCCTCTGCTTCTCCAGTCTTGCCTTTGTCACCAGGACCCCACACTGCCCCCCATTCTCTTCCTACCTCTTCACCCTGGCACTCAAGGCCTGCCAAAGTGGACCTGCTGGAGAAAGGTGTACTTTGAAGCCAGAGTCTTACTTAACCTCTTCTTGACTATCAAAACAATCATTCAAGTGTGAGGAGAGGCAACTAACCTTGGAGTTTCAGTAACTTCATGAAACAACCTTCCCAAACTGCAAACCTAATCAGAGCCTCATGTTTATGATAGAAACAAATGCTTTTGTAATGTGGCAGGAATTTATCACTAATGAGAACTCCTTCCTGGGAATGGGACTCCATTTACCACATTAGACTATTTAAGTTAGAATTTTAAAAAAGATCCCTGGGGGCTATGTTTAAAGAGAAGGGGAAACAAAAACATCTAAATAATACAGTGTAATTAAAAGAGGAAAAGAGAAGTTGGAATGATTATGGACTGGAAGCAGAATGAGTTGTAATGAATTACCTTGGAATCTAGCTTTGGTGCTAGAGTATGTGTGTGGCTATTTCGTTCAGCAAGTAACTGAATGGAAATTACTAGTCAAATAGATGTTTCATTTTTTTAGGATACAGGATTCCATTGGGAATTAAACAGAACATCATAATTAGAATTATTTAAAATCTAACTCTTCTGAGTGATATTTTGCCTCTTTGATAAAAGGTATCCATTAATGTTTATTACATATATTCTTTGACTTTAAAGTAGGACCATCAATATTCATATTCAGAAGTGTCATCATTTTGAAATCTTTTCTTCTTTTTTTAAACCTTGCTCATTAATTAATAGTATCAGTGTGTTCTGTGTATTTGTGAAATCTTTCAGCAGAGACGACTGCTTTAAAAATCCCAAGTATCATTGGGATTTACAGCATTCTGTCAGAAGCTTCTCTTTGATCAAAACTGGCAGGGACCCAGCTGATTTGTCAAGAAATGTTTCTCTCTTTCCAAATTATTCAATTTTAAATGGGGCAAATGCAAACACATAGTTCAGCTCCTTTATATTTCACACATGTAGCCACGTACTAACTACTCAATAGCTAACTTTTGTAATGTGTCACTATTCAGCTTTGGTTATTGATTAATTTAATTGTTTACATCTTTTCAGGTATTTTGAAGTTCCAGGAGAAACCATTTTTATTAGCAAGCCCACTAAAGAGAAAGAAGATTACTCTGTTCTATTCTCATTTCATCTTGTGTTTATTAATATAAAAATGAGTCACAGGCAAACTACTCATTAAAAGAAATGAATGGCCTTTAGTTGTTTGTTGTTTAGAATGAGTACCTCATATATTTATTTTTAGTGTCTTAACTTTTTCAGAAAAAGGTTTTATTTTTATTTTGGTCTTTTGTTTTTCAGAAAAAGGTATTTAAATTCTCTCCTATACAACACGATGTGGACAAATAATTATTACTGACTTCAATTTCTACTTGCCAAAACTGAACAAAAATGATAGAATTACCATTTATATTCAGTATCTGAACAACTATACCCCATAATTAAGCTATGTGGCAAATATCATTATGTATGTATACACATATTCATGCTCATGCAGAGTATAGAGTATATGACTGCTTTAACTTTAAGAAAAACAGTAAAATTAAAACATGTATCATTTGTAGGGTAGATTTTCCACTTTTTTTTAAAGTTTATCTTTATGTATTTTGAGAGAGAGCAAGTTGGGGAAGGGTAGAGAAAGAGGGAGACAAAATCCCAAGCAGGCTCTCTGCCGTCAACACATAGCCCGAAGTGGGGCTTGAACTCAAAAACCTTGAAATCATGACCTGAGCCGAAGTCATGAGTCAGATGCTTAACCAACTGAGCCATGCAGACACCCCTTCCGCCATTTTATTTTAGAACTCTGGAATCCCCAGAAGTGTCACGTAATCTAAAATGTCATATTTAAGTTGCTGTTTCATCTTAATAGTTTAGACTTTTTTTTTTTTAGTTTATTTATTTATTTGGAGAGAGAGAGAGAGAGCAAGCTCACATGCTATGAGAATAGGGGAGGGGCAGAGAGGGAGAGAGAATCCCAAGCAGGCTCTGCTGTGTCAGCACAGAGACCTTGGCTGGGCTCGAACTCCTGAACCACAAGATCATAAACTGAGCTAAAATCAAGAGCCAGATGCTTAACCAACTGAACCACCCAGGTGCCCCTTGACTTCCTTTATCTTATTTTTTAATTTTTTTACAGTTTATTTATTTTTGAGACAGAGCATAAGTGGGGTGGGGCAGAGAGCGAGAGGGAGACACAGAATCCGAAACAGATTCCAGGCTCTGAACTGTCAGCACAGGGCCTGATGTGGGGCTTGAACCCATGAACTGTGAGATCTGACCTAAGCTGAAGTGGGTCACTTAACCTACTGAGCCATGCAGGCGCCCCTTGGCTTCACTTTAAAAGCTTCAAATAGATAGCCACAGTGGAAGAGAAGACAGGTTAAAACAAAATTTTTTTCTGGTCTTTTCTGATGGAACTCCCGAATAAACAGATGTCAAAATGGGGTGTATTCTAAGCACCTAAGATTCCTGTCTTTACAGAGTATCAATGAGCCAGCAGCACCCCTGCCGTCTGGGCTGCATCCCAGCCATTCCATCCTTTTCCTCACTCATTCATTTCATATTTACTGAGCACCCACTATGAGTGAGGCACTGTGCTAGGCAAGGAGAATTCAAAATGAACCATAAGCAGCCCCCCAAGACCTTTAGAAATTCACATTGTTAAGTAGTGACGCAGATACCCAAATAGACAAATAGAACACAGTGAGGTGAGTGCCATAATGGAGATGTGCACAGTGTCTGAGTAAGGACAAAGGAAATTCAGGACA
The DNA here is from genome assembly GCF_003009895.1 of Hyaena hyaena. Taxonomy (NCBI): domain Eukaryota; kingdom Metazoa; phylum Chordata; class Mammalia; order Carnivora; family Hyaenidae; genus Hyaena; species Hyaena hyaena. The sequence continues at coordinate 1,215,998 of NW_024081198.1, read as the reverse complement.
GGCTTCCTGGAGGTGGCAACGCCGGACATTAGCCTTAACCCAAGACCAGATGTTAACCAGGTAAAAAATCAGTCCCAATGAAACCTCATTCACATAAGAGTTCTAAGAAGGAACTTGCAAAGATGGTGGGAAAAGAGAGATATTAAAAGAAAAAAGCTCCATAATCAATTCCAGCTGCTCCACACACTAATTATTTCCAAATTACAGAAGAGCAGACCATAGGCCCTAAATACCTGCCTAAGAGCTGGATAATAATCTTCTTTTATAACATTGGGCAAGCAAATCTTTGAGACTTTTGTTCCTCCTTTATAAAAATAAGAAATAATTACTTACGGTACTTTTGTAAGGATTTAATGGGTTAATATACATAAAATAATTCACTACCCTCTTTTGCCTTCAGCCATCAATACCTAAAATAACACTGGACATCCAGTAGGGAGAATAACCATGAAGGGAAAAGGAATGGACGTAATGTCAGAAAACAGTTTGTGTCCAACTCTACTGATCACTAAACTCTGGGTCAGTTAAGTAACTTTTCTGATCTACGTTTAAGTGATTATTAAAATTAATGATAATTATTAATATTATCATAAGAATATTTATTATATTCATATAATTATTAACAATAATTGATATTATAATAATAAGACCTTCTATACCCACCTAGACAGGGTTGTTGTGAAAATCAAATGGAAAAATATATATTACAATCCTTAAAGAAATAAAAGATGCTGTACATAGGACACAGGTTTAATATAGACTGGTTAATGGTATTTTCATTAGGTGGAATGTCAACAACGAATGTGTGTGAGTGAGAGAGGCAGACATGCTGCAGAAAGAATGAATATATTTGGCCCCTTTTGCTCTAGAATCAAGGTCAAAATGAATGTTATTTTAAAACGCAATAACTTTAAAACTACAATGCATTATTGAGGAAAGGCTATTTGCATGCTACCTACGCTGACATCATTACACTGACATCATTAATATGGAACAACTCTTAAAATTAGTACAGAAAGAGATAAATACCAATATAAAAATCACCAAAATATGAGACAGAATTTTACTAAAAACAAAATAGCTGAATGGCTAAACTGTGAAAATTTGACCAAATTTTTTTAGAAATCAAAATGCAAATTAAAAAAGTGAAATTTATCAAATTGGTAAGCAAGAAAAGTAATTATAATCCCAGTGTTGGCTGATATATAACGAGTGGATGATTCTCACACATTCCTGGTGGTACTCAAACATTGAGTCAATCTTCCCAGAATAATGAAATTGACTAATATTACTGATGAGCATTTAAAATGTGTTTTATCCAAGTAATTCACTTTTTAGACTCATCTGCTAAATAAAAGTAATAGATAAGCAACATATTTATGTAGAAGAATTTTTTTCAAAGAATTATTTAGCATCACAAAATCAATAATGAACTAAAAGTCTAACCATGGAGTATTTCATTAATTACATTGCATTTATACAATCCTATTGTATATATCGCCATTAAAAATGTGGTTTCTGTTGGTTTATTATCATGGAAATGTATGAGAAAAATTAGGGAGCAAAACTCTGCTTACATTATCCTCATTTTAATATGCATATATATTTCCTTCTTGAAAAAAGGACAAGAGAACAATGAATTGTTATCAATTCTATCGGTTATCTATTGCTGAGTCACAAATCACCCCAAAACATAGCAGCTGAAAAAACACACGTGCATTATCTTTCCATTTCTACGAGTCGGGAATTCAAGCACAGCTTAGCTGGGATCTCTGCTTCAATCTCTCACAAGGTGGTAAGAACTTCATCAGCCTAGCCTTGAGGCCCCTTGGGGAATCAGCCTTGGGGAAGGTTCAAGCTCACGTACATGCTTGTTTTCAGGACTCATTTCTTCGAGTGGTGTTGGACTGAGGGTTCCTTGCTGGCTACTGTCAGAGGGCACCCTCAGTTCCTTACTGGGTGGGTCTCTCCAATGTGGCTGTTGACAACCAGGGAGTATCTGCTAGCAAGACAGAGGTCCCAGTCTTTTGTTACTTAATCACAAAAGTTACATCCCTTCAATGCTACCACATGCTATTAGTTAGAATTAAGTTACTCAGGGGAAGGGCGTTTATAAAACTCGGACCACCGAGAGGTAGGGGTCATTGAAGTTCACGTCAGAAGCTGTGTACCACATCGGTGGCTGCCTAAGTTTCTTTCCCATGTATCTCTGTTTTTATAAATATTATTATAAACAAATATTTCACATACAAAAATTTATTTAACAGTAAATGTAACAAATTGACTAATCTTTTAAGAAAGCAATTAGGAAAGATATAAGTAAAGTCATAAAACTGTGTCCTATGATATGATAATAAAAAATATTTATATGGTTAGTATCCAGAATGGTTTAAAAGCACTAAAGAGGGGGTGCCCAGGTGGCTCAGTCAGGTAGGCGACTGGCTCTTAATTTCTGTTCAGGTCACATTCTCCCTGTTCGTGAGATCCAGCCCCACACAGGGCTCTGCACTGACTGTGTGGAGCCTGCTTGGGATTCTCTTTTTCCCTCTCTCTCTCTCTCTGTCCCTCCCCCATTCATGCTTTCTCTCCTCTCTCTCTCTCAAAAAAAAAAAGAACACTAAAGAGGAAAGAAAGGAAGGGAGAGAAGGAAGGGGGGAGAAAAAAGTGATTTAATTGTCAAACACTTGGGGAACAATTTGCTAAAAAAAGTAAAAATTCTGTCATTACATTAAAATATCTTTCTAAGGAGTGCCTGGGTGGCTCAGTTGGTTAAGCATCTGACTTTGGCTCAGGTCATGATTTCGTGGTTTGTGAGGTTGAGCCCCGCATGGAGTTCTCTGCTGTCAGCCCAGAGCCCACTCAGGATCCTCTGACCCTGCCTCTCTCTGCCCCCCCCCCACACTTCCGCTTTCTCTCTCTCAAAAATAAAAGCATTTTTTAAAAGTTTAAACATAAATAAATAAATAAGCTACCATGACCAAAGCAGGAAGATGCAAATTATTTTCTCACTTCAAATGTTCCTCAAATAAATTTTAAAACCAACCTATTTTATAGCAATTCTGTTTCCCACAACTGTTAGAAGAGGAATAAAATTATACGGATCTAAAACGCTTTCCACTTAGACTGAACTGTGTCCCTATGTTGGACAAAATCTCTTTTGGAGCGAAAACAGAGCTGTCTGTGAAAAGAAAAGACCTGTGTTTCAGGCCAGACAGTTTATCTGATTAAGGAAAGAGAAGAAGGTTTACTGTTAAAGATTAATTCTCCAGCACCACACAGTAAGCTCTCCAAACAAGATTTGTGTCACTCCAAACTTCATTCACGACAGCGGAAAAGTTTCTCAGTTCCTAGTGGTATGAGTGATTCTTGGTTGCATCTGTTTGGCTCAATCTTTGACAAAATGCTCTGAACATAGCACGCGACACTCAGCCTTACTGCCAGTGCCGGACAGAACGACAGAAACCGTGCGCGCTGCTCTACTGAAAACACACTTGTACTTGGAGACTGAGTTTCCTAAATGAACTAAAACCATACATTTTAAAATAATGGATGCACCGTCCACAGTGACATTTCTCTTGAAAAACACGAAAAACTGAAATCGTCATCCCAAAGTATACTGCTGATGAAATAAGAAGCACATAAGAGGTGTACTCTGCATAAGACAATAATCACTCCAAGAGATGGTAGCAGAATAAAAAATATTTAGTTATATGTTGGATACAAAGTTGGTCACCTCCACAGTGCATGAACTGCTATCAGAGTCCTTCTGGAAAAAACTAACTGGAGGTTTGTTTTTTTTCTCCTGGGCTTAAAAAAATTAGAACGTTGCCTTCTGTCCCTTACCTATGAGAATTATCTCTTGCATACAAACATTAAAGATATTTAAGAAGTTGGAGTTCAAAGACCCTAAAGAAAATGATTCCTATGTTAGAACAATGCCAAAGAGCTATTTTATCTTTATCTTAGCAATAACATGCAAAGACTTTTTCTAATGTATAACGTTTCTTCTAACTTGCCTTCGCTCTGCAGGGTTTGTTTTGGAGTGTGATTTTTTTTTTCTTGATGTTACTAAACTGAGATTGAATCGTTGGCAAAGCGGCAACTGTAGTTCATCAGTCTAGTCACTGAATGAACCACAGATATTCCAAAGGGGTGACCAGAAATAGGAAACTGGGCTTCAAACTGGAGTCAGGACATCAATTGTGTTCAGAGATTCAAGTTTTCCTTCATGTGTGTGTGGTGGTGACTGAACAGGATTTATGACAAAGCACGATTTATGACCACATTCTTCAAATTTATGAACAAGAACTTCACCCATATGTAGTGAGGAGAAGATAAGAACTAAAATAAATTTTATATTGACTTCTAACTAATTACAATTCCTTTTTCTACTACTAAGAGACCGAATCCTGGGGCGCCTGGGTGGCTTAGTCGGTTAAGCGTCCGACTTTCACTTAGGTCATGATCTCACGGTTCGTGGGTTTGAGCCCCGCGTCGGGCTCTGTGCTGACTGCCAGCTCAGAGCCTGGAGCCTGTTTCAGTCTGTGACTCCCTCTCTCTCTGACCCTCCCCTGTTCACGCTGTCTCTCTCTCTCTCTCCTAGAAATAAATAAATAAAAACATTAAAAAAAAAAGAGACTGAATCCTGACCATTCCCATCCATCTCCCCGCTTCCCCATTTAGTTCAGTCATGTCTCTATTTCTCGAATGATGTGGCATTTGGACTCTGAATTCAACAATACCTAGATCTGGCTTCTGGTTACTGCTTATACGGCCATAGATCAAATATCTACCTTATGTGTGAAATGTAAGCAATGGCAGGAGCTTCTGCACAAGAACACTGAGATAGAAGGCAGGTAAAACTCAGTTACCATGATGCCTGACATACATGGAAACATTTAATATTGTTCTACAATATTATTATTAACTTTATTATTTACCTTGATGCAATAAATAAGTTTCTATGGGCATGATTTTAAAAATAATTTACCCTTAGATCAGAATGCCTGTGGCTCCCAATACTTTTGCCTCCAGTTTGTCTAACCAAATCACTTAAATAGGTTTACTGTTAAGAATTATTCAGGGCGCCCGGTGGCTCAGTTGGTTAAGCGTCTAACTGCGGCTCAGGTCATGATCTCACAGTTTGTGAGTTCAAGCCCCATGTCAGGCTCTGCTCAGAACCTGGAGCCTGCTTTGGATTCTGTGTCTCCCTCTGTCTCTGTTCCTTTTCCACTCATACTCTCTCTCTGTCTCTCTCTCTAAAATAAATAAAGATATAGAATAAAAAAATTTTAAAAAGAATTATTCACTAAGCTGTTTTATGTAAGCCTCATGGTAAATTCTGGGGTCTAATGTACACCATGGTGCCTATAATTCTTAGCTGTATGTATGCTTAGAATTTGATAAGAATTGCTCACCACACTCCCAAATGGTAACAATGTGAGTTGATGGATGTGTTGATTAATGTAATTGTGGTAATTGTTTCAAAATGTACACATATATCAAACTATCATGTTTGTATGCCTTAAATATGTAGAATTTCTATGTGTTAACAATGCCTCAATAAAGCTGGAAAAAATATTTATTTGCCTGTCAATTTAGAGCCAGGCACAAAGGAATTAAGGCCAAGAAAAAAGAATAAGATTTTTTGAAAACATTTCAGACCCAGGGAAAAACTAGAAGGGATGAAATGATATACTTTAGAGAATTCTCTCCTTGGGGAAATACTCTTATGGACCAAGTAGTTGGACCTTACCAGTGGTTCTTAAATGATAGTATCTCATAAATAAAGAGTTTCCTAAATAATCAACCACCATAAACTCTATCTCTTGATTGTTTTCCCAGTTATCAGCGCTTACACCCAATCATTGCTGTTTTCTTCAATAACTAGCTTTCTAGTAAAAGTCCACTTAACCTAAATTCATAGAACTTATTCTAATGTCTTTGAATGCAATAATAAACTTATTGAATGTTACATGCTGTGAGAAATATTCAGTTGATACATGGTGGATTTCTTCTGTTTTTTACTAACTTCTCACCCTACAGTGATTCTTCATTATGTATTTGGGAAAGGGAGGGCAGTTAGCAATAATGAGAACTTCAGAAAAAATAGAATAAGTATAAGTGTTTTGGAAAGAAGAAACATCACACAAGTTTATGGTTTAAAATTGTATGCACAAAAAAAGCACTGTATTCATTTGTTGAGCCAATAAATACTCGCCAAGCATTCGCTATTTGCCTGGCATTGTGCTCAGGGTTGGCGATTCATTCCAGAAGACTGGGGAGGGAGGGTGAAGAGGGAAGCTGGGGAAACCAGTATGAACCACTATGAGGGATAAAGAAGCCTAGGAAACAATTCTCAATGATGGCAAAGGCAAAGGCCCTTTTTAGAAAAAGGATTTGTGGTGTTCAATTTGAAACCCAAATGTGCAATCGAGTTTACTGCTTTTATCTATTCTTTGTGTAATTTTCTTAGGTTGATTGGTCCTTGGTTGGGGTTGGCTTTTGATCCTTGGTTGAGGATTGAGGAAATAGCTGATTTGTACATCTGGATTATAAGTAGGCAGGAAAAATCAAGATGTGCAGGTTGATGAGGTGATCCATAAACCAAACTAATTCACAGAATCCTGAGTTTTCAACAGGATATAAGCATCTCGGCAGGTACATATACCTGTGGGCAGCTTTGGACTTTCACAGAGCATTGAGAGTTTTAATCAATCTTGCCTCGATTTCAAAAGTAAGAACTCTAAGTGACATGTGGATTACTCGGAAAATGCTAAGTAATTATAAACCCAGTAATTCTCAATGGACTCTCGTTTATATATTTACAACCCAATGAGCTATAATCTACAGTGCTTCATATTTAGCCTTATACTTTAGCTTGCCTTCTTGAAACAACAGAGCCTGAGACAAAAGCTTGCATGTGGGTAATTTCTTTGAGGATGGAAGGCCCGGGGGTATTTGGGAAGAATGAAGTCAGAGAAAAATATATCCAATCCAAGGGTGTGGTGCTGTACTGAGTACTACTGCAGACAGGAGTCTCCATTCCACTGGAAATAAGGTTTCCAGACTCAGAAAATAAAAACACAAACACTCAGAAGACATTGAAAGTCAAATAAGCACCAATTTTTTATTTTTTGTAGCAGTATGTCTCACTCGATATTTGGGATATACCTCTATGCTTAAAAAAAAGTATCTGTTGTTTCTCTGACATTCAAATTTAATGGGGAATCCTGTGTTTTATCTGGAGTTCCCAGAACTGGGAACTCTCTGAGGAACTATGTATAGCGTGCCTCAGATCATCTGCTCAAAGAGGTGAAAGAAAAGAGAATTTACTCCCCCCCTCCCACCCCCATTGGTCAAAGTTTGCAGGGGCGGAATGAGGCAGCAAACAGAAAGCAAAAGGTAAGCAAAGTAGCTAAAATAAGGGGGCCTCAGGTTACTGCTGCCTAGTGCTGGTTACCGCAGCAACAGCAAAAATGTGGGCCACCGTCATGTCATTCGGTGCATAAAATATGTCTAACATACCTTACGTTGAACTTGCAAGATGAAATTTTCACACTTGGGGAGGGAAATAAGGCCTAAAATGGATGTAACCACTGTTGCTGACGTGCACTCCAGTGAAGATGGATAAAGCCTATTCTCTTCCTTATTGACACCTGCGTGTCGGAGACCGAACCATGAAACAGTAAAGCAAGCACAGCGTTTCATCATGCTTTTAACCTCAGAAATACGTGAGCCAGGCTCTTTGACAAGGACACATCCACATCGAGAAAAGCCACAAAACCGCTAACGGCTTTTCTGAACAGCTAAGGAGACCATCACAAGCCACTGGTGGGGAACTGGTTTGAATGTTCCCTGGGAAGCAATGTGACAAGCAAATGAGATGGTATCTGGATCGGAGTAGAGGGTAAACAGGAGCAACCTGCATACTCGGCCCCTCCCGGGACAGAGCGTGCCATTCGAGCGAAGAGCTTCCAGCCACTTGGCAAGAATTCCAAAGGGAAGATTCTCTCTAAACAAATCTTGCAAAGCAAATCCCTTGTGAGTGAGCAGAGGAAACTTGTATGGGGGGAGCTGAGAGGTTTGCCTCCATGAATCTTCTCCAAACCAGCTGAGACTTCTCAACACCAGTGTAAATTTCCAGGGCACCGTTTCTTGATGAATGAGAACTGAGTTTGAGGTTCTCATTTTTTGACCTTTGCCAAGAGCCCGTGATGTTCCTTACTTCCACTTGACTTTAAACTGTTCCTATATCTCAGAAGAGAATGGCACAAAATTTCGTATCTCAAGGATTTATCGTTCTGTGAACCATTTTTATCTATTGACCTTTAAGATAATCCGGTTTAAATCTCAGTTATTTGCAGAAGTTTTAAGTGGTAGCATTTGCTTATTTTAAATACTTATGATCACCTAAATTGGGAGGGGGGAAGTTGGGGGGAGGGAAGAGCGTATTCAGTATTCTTGGAGGGTAGATTCTCTTACTATATTTGGCACTACGTATTCTCTCTCTCTCTCTCTCTCTCTCTCTCTCTTTTTTAATAAATGGCAATAAGCAAATGGCAATAGGAGGATGAATTTCAATATGTTCTTCAACCCCCATGCACTGGTAATCAAAACATATTAGTAGAAAAAGTTATACCTACAGAAGTGACATTCTCCCCACAGTGATGTTATATATAACATTATCATCGTAGTCACTCTCATTCTTTAATTTCCAAGATTCACCTCTAAGTTCATTTGTTCCTTTCTTCCACAGTTAAGAGGGTATTTAGTCCATCTGGCCTCTGATGGGTGTGCTATTCACCTGAGTGGGTGTGTTTACACAGATAGTTGCCTGCAAAGCACCAAGAAGGCTCTCCTTTTTTGAACTTTGTTATCAAAGTCAATAGGCCCTGAGTTGACTCTCCGTATAGTTTACCATCTACATTGTCAGAGAAATTCCATGTAGAGCTAAGCCCATTAGTGCATCACTTAAGTGAGGAAGTTAGAAAGCTGCAGAGAGTAGTGAAGATCCAGATAAGAGGAAAGTTTTTCAGCATAAGGAAGGAATTACACATTTAATGAGCACTGTGTGCTAACCTCCTTTCCTCCGGATTGTCCAAAACTAGAAAACCAACAATCACCACTATGCGCCAACTGTTTGATCATCTCAGAGAAATCACATTAAGTAGGCAATGAAATAAATTATGAGTTATTTCCAATTTGATGTTTTTTTCTAATTATTCTAAATTTTAGGTGTTCCTTGGACCAGAGGTCATGGAAATAGGCATGCCAAATGTCTGACTTTTTCTATTTTTATTTATTTAGAGCTCCAAAGGGAGAATTAAATTAAAGCAGTCCCTTTCATGATTTTTAACTATTCAAAAGTAAAGTTTATACTTCTATGTCTGCTGCTACACACATTGCCTCCTACCTATAATTTCTGAACACTCTTTTACTTTTATATGTGAAGAAACAGAGACTCTCCTGCAGCTGTGAGCTACTGGTAAAACTGGGACGGATACTTGAATCCTGAGCCTGAAGTTGACCCAAAACTCCCTTGAATTCCTTTAACCTCTAATTAAGATTTCTTCCTCCCTTCCTCCCTCTTCCTTCCTTCCTTTCCTTCCTTCCTTCCTTCCTTTCATCCAAGTAATCTCTACACTAATTGTAGGGCTCAAACTCATGAGCCCAAGCCCAAGAGTTGTATGCTCTCCTGACTGAGCTAGCCAGGTGCCTCTGGCTGAGGTTTCTTTTGATTCCATTATATCCATCTTATGTCCAACTCATGCCCTACAGCCAATGGGAGGAAGGCTGAAATTCAACAGAAGTCCTCTCTATCTGTTCAAGGTCTAATGGACTATTCAAGAGCTACAAGAATTTTTAACACTCAACCGGTCAGTCTTTCAAAGTAGATATGTCTTGATTTCTTCTGAAAACCTCAGTGTTTTTCATGAATCAAACCCTGGGTTTGACTGAATTCAATGAGTATTATGCTTCTAGACCTATTCTCAAAGGTCGGTGATTTTTACATTGATCTTTACCTGTTTCTGGCAATATATATTGCATTCCCCTTTTGAGGTCGCATACTCATTCATACAAATGTAGATTTTTTTTTTGTTTTTCTTTTTTACTCTAACAATTTCCTTTTTAAGTTTCATTTTTCCTCACAGTAGGAAACAAAGACTTATCCAGTTCTGGCTAAATTCAGTTGTCTCTAGTGGAACAGAGTTAGTTCAGGATTTTCCTACCTAATCCTTCCCCTTGGTATGGGATATATCTTTATGGTCACTAGTTAAGGGCTCAACACCAACCTAGGGGAGATGTTTGGCCTTCAGTCAGGTGGTATCCTTCTGACACTTTTCACTCTTCTATGCTGACCTCCATGGAGATGCCACCTGGCTCCATGTACTGTATCCGTACTTCAGCCTATCAACCTCAAGCCGTGGTCTTCTGTTACCATAATCTTAAATCATAAGCCCCTTTCAATTCCTCAACACTTTTTACAATCTAATGCCCACAACTTTTGCAAAAGCATGAGAAAAGTCACCATGCTGCCTTGAGACTACAGGAAACTTGCTGCCTAGTCAGCCCCACCCTATCTAAGCAAGACTGTCTATCATTTCTACTGTATTGTCACTGCACGGCAACAGGGTAGGAAATAATTGGGACCTTATCAACTTCATGGTTTCTGCTCGGGAAACAAGACCCAGGTCTCCTTTACTATAGAACTCCCCAGCCTAGCTGGGTTCTATCACTCTCCCCACCAAGAGTTCAGCTCATTTCCATCTATGACTTTTATTTGCCTTCATCCTGCTTAGCTTGGGGTTTTATACCCAGGCTATTACAATACTTTGAATCTGATCATTATTGCCAGGACCTTGCCCTTAGAAGCTCAAATTCTGTTTTTTTGTACATTTCTTCTGTGGCTTCCCTTCCCTATAGTAGGCATAATAAAAGATAAAGTCTAAGAAGGAAAAAAATCATCAGAGTAAACAATGGTATTGCAGTGGTAACACAACAAATTGGCTTTCTTTGCTTTTCTTTTATCTCTCTCTTTTTTTTTCTTTTTGGCTGTTTCTTTTTAGTCTTATCCTACCTGACAAGGAACCAAAAGTAGTTGAGAAAGATTTTACAGGATGAGATACCTACTATTTCAAGTTCTAACTATGACACAATTCTTAAATTTTTTCCAGATAAGGAGACCCACACCTTGATCTTAATAATGTAATCTAGTTACAATTGTTATGGTTGTCAACACGTGTGTCTTACTGCTACTCCAAGTTAGTGATGCCAATTTAACCAATGGGAAATGGCCGTTAGCAATGTAGAAAAAAATAAAATATCGATAAAAGTATAGCAATAGAAATAAAAATTGACAACTTAAAAAATGACAAAGCTGGAGTTTAATAAATGTTAAGCTTTGGAATTTCATTTAACACAGGATTACGAAGATGTAAATAATTTTTGTATGTGTCAGACTAATAGCAACAAAAATAGGTAGACCAGTTTTACAAATTAAGAATGTACCCTTCATCTCTGTAATAGGAAAAAAAAATAGAGTAATAATAAGTTACTATTATATATTATGATTAAGTTCAAATAATGTTATCAACAGTGAAGCACAGTATAAATCCTTGAATTTTGGGGGCACCTAGGTGGCTCAGTCGGCTCAGTGTCTGACTGTTGTTAGTGAAATCAGGCCCTGCATCAGGCCCTGCACGCTGACATCGCGGAGCCTGCTTAGAGTTATCTCCCTCTCTCTCTCTCTCTCTCTGCCCCTTCCCTACTTTCTCTCTCTCCCTCAAAATATATAAACTTAAAAATTTTATTAAAAAGCTTGAATTTTTAAAATCTAATTTTAAAATTCAAAGCAAAGTATATTTTGCTTTGAATATAAAATGCTCACAATTCTCTGAGACCTGCAAGTTCAGGATAGTGTCTAGAAGAAGTCCATTCAATCATTGGTAAGCAGTTTTGATGTTCACAGCGATGACTGAAATGAGACCTGCAATCTTTCATTGAGATTATGAGTGATCTCATATGACCACTCTCATGAGTGGTCAGTCCAATCACTGTGATTTTGACATTTTTATCTCTGCAGGGACTGTAAGCCATTGTTCAAAATGAGTTCATGCATTTCTGGTTGCCAGACAAGTAAAAATTATAAATAACTGTCTGCTCAAGAGATACTCTGCTGACCAATGTAAAAGTATGAGAGAAGTAAAAGATGTAGTCCCTGTTTCTAGGTGCCTAGATTTTGGGGGGAATATGACTTACACATAGGACATAATTAAGAAAAGATGCTATATATCCTGAATTTACTTTAAAGTACTCTAAATTTAATTTTTGTTAATTGCTGAAAGGAAATTATAAGTATCTCCTACATTCCTGTTACTGCCGCCATAGGTGAGCCTACTTTTCTTTCTAAGTAACTCTAGTTGGCTTCTATTCAAGTCATTCTACCACCAATACCTCACTGTGCCCCCTAATATTTTTTCCATAGTTAGTTATTTTGTTTGCAATTTTGTTGTTTTGTTGGTTTCCATTTCAAAATCATAATTTATATATCTTCCTTGCCATTAAAAAATTAGTAATAGCCTTACTAGTTTTTATACTGTTTAAAATAACATATACAACTTTCATTAGTGTTTGAAATGTCCTTTCCATTCTCATTCACCTGGAAATGCTACTCATTCAACTACAACCTTCTGTGAAATCCTTCTATGACTTAACTAGACAGAATTTATATACATGATCTATATTTCTACACATGTGGACAATGATACTAACAGATCACTTCCTCCATTTTATTAAGGTAGCTCATATCCACTCATTGACCTTCCTTCCTTGAGAGACTGGATCTAAATCTGTTGTATCACCTTCGTACTTCCCTGCTTCTACCCCATATTGCCATTCATCAATATGCTTAGAGAACAGACATGAAGACTACAAATGAAGCAGGTGTAGAGAAACTGAACTCATTAAGCATATGTTGAGAAAGAGACAAAGAAAGACTGATGGCAGAGGAAATGCATACTAAGAGTAAGATTTAGAAAAATAAAGGAGAGGGAGCTTCAAATCAGGGCTCAGTGCTGCCTTTTGGATGAAAAACCATTGGCACATGTGATCTGCATCAGAAAACCAGAGCCAGTTGAAGAAGAGGGATGCCAACAAAATCTGTCCTGCTATGGATTTTTACAGCTAGGCCCACACAATTTTTCCCTAATGTCTCAATAACGTTGAGGCTTCTGGTTATAACGGGAATGCATTATATACACACGGCAGCCTATAAAACTGATATGTACTAAAATGCAAAATTTCTCAACTATCTTGTAACTGAAAAGTACCCTTATCCTTAATTTCCACTGGAAAGTCAGAAACTATATCTGGTTAATTTAAGATAAACTCAGTCCACTTTCAGGATTTTTCAGTCAGTGAAGGGTGATCATTGTTGGTTTCCAAGATATAACTGTTACCCTCCTTACCCTCTCTTTGCTAGTGTTCTAATCTTACAGGGATTTGTACAACTGCTGTAGTGCTTGCTGTGGGAAGCGTTCTTACCCTTCTCGTACTTACCCTTACTCAGTACCAATCCCACAGTGACATCTCACCCTAAATATAATTCACCTTGTTGTATGCCAATCTCTACATCTCAGTCCCCATCCCTGACATGCCGCTTCAGAGATGTCTACACTTTAACCACAATGTCTAGTCACCAAGCAAAATCAGGTCTTTTATAGCCTTATTTCTCTGAATTCTGGACCTTGTGGGACTCATCAGCCCAATATCGATCCTCCCATGTTCTTCTGGAAGGCAATACATAAGTTCAGAGATTCTGCCACACCTTTCGGGTGGCCTGGGGAGAGCTGGTGTGCTCAGGGAACGCTGCAGCTCACACGTCTCCCCATCAACTCTGCCAGCCTGCTAGGGGCAGACAAGAATGGGATCTGCAGACCAAAATTCCATCATGTTACTCCTTACAAAGAGCCCTCCCAGCAGAGTGGAATAAAGGGTAATGACCCCCAGCTTCACTTCTAACCCTTCTTGTCTCATTGCCAACACTTTTTCTACTTAAGCTTGAAAGTTGTTTTTGTTTGTTCGTTTGTGTTTGCTTTGGTTGTTTTGTTTTGTTTTGTCTTCTAAGTCTGTGGGCAGCAGTGAAGGGACAGAAGGATAGGTAAGGAGCTACCAGCTCACCATTTCTCTATGATAACTGAGAAACAGATCATGACATTTTCAATTTAGGGGTTGAGAATTTGGTATCTTTTTCATTCAGCCTGACCTGAGAATCATTTTTTCCAGCTCAAAAGGAATGATCACAGAGCAAATATGTGATGATTAATAGCCTAAATTATTAATGTGTCCAGTCTTGATGACTTCCTTGGAATTCAGTTCTGGAAGCTCCTTCTTAGTGTAACCATGTTCTCTTCTTTGCCTGATCCACATTCATCATTCCAGATGTTATGTTTAAGACCATAGGCTGATTCTACCTTATCATTGTAGATTAACTGGTTTTGACTGTGATAACTCCATCTCTACCTATTACTACCAGTTTATTGTTGCTCATCCCCCCAGGTCAAGCTGGCCAGTATAGATTCAGAGAGACAGACAGACAGACAGAGACAGAGATAGAGACAGAATTAGGAGAGGGGTAATGGACTGGAACAAATGCATTCAGGATAAGGTTACATATGGAAAATATAATGTTGAATACATTGAGTGTGATCAAATATGGATGGCTTCAAGAACCATGTTTCCTTGTTTTGAAACATGATACAACAGGCCCATGGTGTGTTTATAGAAGAGAAGTGATATGATCAAAATGTTTTAAGACTATCAGTTGGAAGATGAATTGGAAGGAAAATGCCCAGAGCTCAAAACTTCAACTTCCCAGCAGAGTGCATCTGCTGTTGCTCTTCCTCATTTGTCAAAATACTGCTTGAAGACTTGAAGCTTTGCTCTTCAACAAATATTTACGCTAGAAACTTGAACAAAAATTTCTCAATTCACCCATTAAGGAGAACAGTTTATAACAGACAGATAGAAAATAATGTCAACAATCTTTCTTTGCAGGAAAGACTAATGTGATATATAAAATAATTCACGGTAGGGGTACCTGGGTTGCCCAGTCAGTTAAGTGTCCAAATCTTGATTTCAGCTCAGGTCATGATTTCATACTTTGTGAGTTTAAGCCCCATGTCAGACTCTGTGCTGAGAGCATGGAGCCTGCATAGGACTCTCTCTCTCCCTTTCTCTGCCTGTCCCTCACTTGTGCTATCTCTCTCTCAAAATAAATAAATAGCTATATCGATTTTATCTTCATTCCGTCAGCTTACAAACATATCTATAGCTTCACCCAACCTAGCACACTGCATCCTATTATAACAAAGAAGCTATTACTCCTTCCTCTTAAAATAAATCCTTCCCACTGTGTAGTGGGGAGCATGCTGACCTTATAAAATGGCATGCAGTGCTGAGAGTGCTTTGAAGCCATTGTCAAAAATGGACTGTGAAATCAACAATCCCTATGATATGACATTCTCTAAGAGAGCTCGACCGTTCGGAGGTAGGTACAGAAAACATGGGTGCCAGGTTCACTTTCAATTGGGTTCTTTCAGATAGGTGAAACTAAATGTTAGATGTGGAGAAGAATTTAAAGTATCTAATATGGCAGAAAGAGAAGAGAGACAAAGGCTGGTGAATTGGAAGGAAATAGACAATCCATTGACTGAAGGTGCAGATGAAGTCAAAGAGGGGTGTGCTAACCCCCCGGGGGGAGAAAAGAGATTATGATGCTAGAGTAGTATACATATTTGAGTTAATGACCTTGTAGGTGAAGCTGTTTATGCTCCTACCTGGGGTCAGTGGTATGTTCATGGGAGCTTGTGGCTCAGGTACAGAAGAAGAGATGGTGACTGAGGATGAGAAATGTCCCAGACTAAGAGGTCGTCCTCTTAGCTCTTCCTTCCATGTGTATTCTAAAGCCAGGCAGGATGATGGCAGAAACTGATATGAAAAAAAGCCTGTGATACAGGTGCCAAAGTTTTAAATGAATAGGGGAAAGTCTACTACAAGCACTAGTTAAAAGCCCCAAAGCTTGCCTATGGGCCCATTCCCTTCTATGATTCCAAAGCAATAGATTAAACTAAGGAACAATTTTAATCTATAATTTAATAAATACCAAGTCTTCATATTTCCATAAGCTCTATTCTACTTAGTCTAGGCATTTCTATACTCCAGGAAAAATTACAAAGTTGGAAATTGGAAACTTCTTAAGAAGTTTACTAGATGGCTCATACTCTAAATAAGAGTGTTCTTTGATAATTGCTCTAAACAAACAGTTTTATCATGTCAGTCACTTCAATGTCTCACATGAGAAGGTCTAGGAGACTTTGTTTTTCTTAGAAAGCACTTTCTGACTAAATATCTAACATTTTTAAGTTTTTATTTAATTATTTTGAGAGAGAGAGAAAGAGAGAAAAAGAGAGAGTTCATACATGTAAGTAGGGGAGGGACAGAAAGAAAGAAAGAGAGAGAGAGAGAGAGAGAGAGAGAATCCCAAGCAGGCCTGACACTGTCAGGGCAGAGCCCAAAGTGGGACTCAGTCCCAGGAACTCTGAGATCATGACCTGAGCAGAGGTCAAGAATGGGATACTTAAAAAAAAAAAAAGAATGGGATACTTAATCGACTGAATCGTCCCGAAAAACCTAACTATTAAGGAAGAAAAAAACCTCAAGAAATCTCTAAAAATCCTTACTAAAACAGTATTAATATAAGTTTGCGATGAAACTGATGCAATCCGTTACTTAATACAGATAATTGAATGGGAGAGGAGAAAAGAGAGGGAAACCAAAATATTTAAAATCTGACGCAGAGGTCATCAAATATGAATGGCATTTTGTGATTAAGCAAAACATTGTTGGACCTACTGCCAAGAATGTTGGGTATATCCTTTGTATATCCACTTCTAATGTAATCTTATCTAAATCAGAATCACAAATGCCTTCTCCCAAACATTTGAGGTTATCACAGAGCCTGTGGGACTCATACACACTCATGGGTGAACCAGGGGAATATGGTATCTTTTATTTATGGTAATTTTACATAGTGAGAATCAAAGAAAAAGAAAGATTTCTTTGGAAGTAGCCTGTCCTCATTATTGCTATCTGACCAAACAAAACCTGATAAATTTAGACCAAATGACACAAAATGTAAATGATTAGGAGGATTATAATCTTGGTTCCCAAAATAGCACAGTCTGTGGTTTCCTGGAAGTATCTCACAAAATGTGTGTGTTAAACTTAAATAATCATCATCTCTCCTATTCACTGGGTATTGATGAGGATTCCTCTGGTCTGTCTTTAAACAAATATTTCTTAAAATTTTAATTTAAGTGTATTAATTTACTCCCTGAAATTGTAATGGCATTCAAATTTGGCATCAGTTTTTCCAGGGTTCTCAGATTATAAAGACCTAAGAAAATGAGCAAGAGTCAACAAACCTGATTGAATGTTGCAAAGTGGTTCAAGCTTTGCTGATTTAACAGGTCCTAGAATTTGGGGTGCCTGGGTGGCTCAGTTGGTTAAACGTCCAACTTTGGCCCAGGTCATGATCTCACAGTTCATGAGTTCGAGCCCCGTGTTGGGCTCTGTGCTGACAGCTCAGAGCCTGGAGCCTGCTTCTGATTCTGTCTCTTCCTCTTTCTCTGCCCCTCACCCACCTGCACTCTGTCTCTCTGTCTCTCTGTCTCTGTCTCTCTGTCTCTCTCTTAAAAATAAGAATAAACATTTAAAAAATTTTAAAAGCTCCAAGAATTAGTTATGGCTTAAAACAGAAGATCAAAATATCAAAGCAAATGACAAACTTCTAATTCACTACTGGGAAAAATTTAGATGACTCACCACTTTGCAAAACTGTTGGGACTTTCTTTAAAAACAAATCTCCCACATGACCTAGTCACTCCATTCCTAGCTATTTACCCAAGAAAAAGAAAAACATATGTTCACACAAAAACTTGGGCACACATGATCATAGAAGTTCTATTTCCAATAGCTCAAAGTAGAAACCACCCAAATATCCATCAACAGGCAAATGAACAAAGTATGGTATGTTCAGACAATGAAATACTACCTAGTCATAAAAAGGAATGAACTATTGATACACACAACAACATGGATGTCTACAGAATAATGGGAAAATAAATCAGATCAAAATGAGTACATACTGTCTGTATATATAAAATTCCCGGAAAGGCAAACCAATGTACAGTGAGCAGGGTTGCCTCTGAGACAGTGGGGACATGGAAGAGAAGGAACATGGTGGGAAATTACCAAAGAGCTGAAGGAAACTTTTGGCAATGATGGATATGTTCATTAATGAATATGAGTGAGAACTGTGTGGACATTTTCATATTAAAATATGTCATATGGTGCATCTTAAACATGTGTGTTTTTACATGTCAATTACAACTTCACTAAAGTTGTCTGAAAAAAGAGATTTTGCAAAAAGTAGGCACACTATTGAAAAGAAAATGATGCTACTTCTTATCAAAAGTAGAGGTTTGGGGTGTACTGAAGACAGTAAAAATGAGACTTGTATTGTAGAGGCTTCATTTGGTTAGCAAACTTCAAGAGATCTGTTGTGTGTACACTGACTTCAAGCACGCATGAATTTTACCAGGAGAAAGAATTTACTTTTTGTCCTAACACTTCTCAGAATTAACAGTTTAAACAACCAACAGTGTAAGTAATTAAGAGTCTCATTTAGAGGTGCTTCTTTCTACCCAACACTGCATTTTAAGTAATTTCAGATAATGTAAAAAGTGGTAAATTCGAAAGAATTAAAAGTGGGGTCTATGTTGTAAAACCAAATATGCCAAAGTCGAACCTAAGCCTCCTCCGATCTTCTTAACCAGTTTTGCGTATCATCCCCACCCCGCCTAAACTTTCTCTCCCATCTTCTGCCTGTTCGATTTCATACCCATTTCATTTCTCTCCTTCTGCCCATTCTCCTTCATTTTCCTGTGTTGCTCTTTTCTTACTATTTCTTCCTGTCTCTTTATATTTCATACATCATTGCTCTTTCTGTTTATTCCTTCTACTGAAAAAAAAATTAAATTCAATGTGAAAGTTTTATTTTTTCAAAAATAGAAATATTTAAGGTTTCTTTCACTTTTTAAACTGTAAAAGAGTATGACTCTAAGCCCATCTACCATGAAACACATATTCCAACAGGGATAGAAAGAAACTAGAAACACGGAAACAGAAACCCAAAAACCCATAAGGGGGAGGACGGAAATCTTAAAGAAAGGAAGGCAGGGTGGATGGTAAGAAGAGACTTATAAGAAAAGTTGATAGATTTGGCTATTAATCCCAAAAGCCTAATTGCTGAGATTTCACCATGCATGGTTCACCTGTGATCCTTGTTGAATTAACCTCACTCCCTAATTTAGGAAATCCATTTCTGTTTTCTTTTTTATTTTTTTTAAATTTTTTTATTTTTGAGAGAGACAGAGACAGCAGGCAGAAAGCAAGGGAGAGAATCCCAAACAGGCTCAGAGCTGCCAGTGTAGCATCTGAATGCAGGTCTCCATCTCACCAACCGTGAGATCATGACCTGAACCAAAACCAAGAGTCAGATGCTTAACTGAGTGAGCCACCCAGGCACTTTGGGGGACAGCCATTTCTAATGGTTGTGACAAGGTCCTCCAAATGTTATTAGGTTGCCTTATCTTTGTCTTCAAATAATTATAGTCATCTCATCTCACTGCATGTTAAAACAAGGGTTGGTACCAGTACTGATTTATTCTTCTGCGTCATTGTTGCAGTGATTCAGACTGTGTTTTTTTGTTTTGGTTTGGTTATTATTGAGGAGAGGAGCTTTGATTTCATCCTGGCTATGTATGTTTAAAAGCTTTCATTCACACACAAAAATATGAATCACTCTATAGTTCCTTCTATACTACTTGATAAAATTCACAAGCCCTTTTTCCAAATGGAACAAACCACTGAGGATTATAAGGAGACCACAGGCCTTCAGTCAGAAGACACTTTTAATCCCTATGTCATATGTAACAAAAACAAGCTAAAGGCTAATGTTGATCTCCTAGGTAAAAATTCCTTCATGCCCTGAGATCCTCAGATCTCCACTGCTCTAACAGTAATGATAGTGCAGTAGAAAATGATCAGGATGGATGAATGGATAAAGAAGAAGTGATATGTATATATACATATAATATATATTGTGTGTAATTATAATTGTGTAGAATATATATTATGTATATATTCTACGTATACATATATACGTAGAATATATATATTGTGTATAATTATAATTGTGTAGAATATATATTATATAAATTGTGTAGATATAATATAATATAATATAATATATAATATATATATATACACACACACACATACACACACACAATGGAGTATTACTCAGCAATCAAAAATAATAAAATCTTGCCATTTGCAACTATGTGGATGAAACTAGAGGGTACCATGCTAAGCAAAATTAGTCAGTCAGAGAAAGACAAATATCATATGACCACTCATATGAGGACTTTAAGATACAAACCAGATGAACATAGGGGAAGGGAAGCAAAAATAATATAAAAACAGGGAAGGGGACCAAAACATAAGAGACTCTTAAATTTGGAGAACAAACAGAGGGTACTGGAGGGATTGTGGGAGGGGGGATGGGCTAAATGGGTAAGGGGCATTAAGGAAACTACTCTTGAAATCATTGCTGCACTATCTGCTAACTAACTTAGACGTAAATTTTTAAAAATTAATTAAAGAAAGAAAGAAAGAAAATGATCAGGGAACTACAAGTAGGATGAAGTAATAATACAGCTCATTTCCTCATTAGTCCCTGGGCTTCCTTAATGTTGTGGAAATTTCTTTGACAATCATATCATTATCAAAACCAAATCCCAAAAGGGAGCATGAGGCTCAAGCAAAATCTCACATTAAAAAAAACCAGTATTCTTGTCAGAAATTAATGGTGTACAACTCATGAGTATGAGAATTTTTTATAGTATTTACACTATCAGCAGATGATAGTTCCAGTTAGTTCACAGGTGAGTATTAAGCCAAAGGATTGCAGGATAGTCTGATTTTACTGGTATTAAGTGACCACTGCTGAGTCGGAATTATAGGTATTACTTGGACAGCTCAAAAGGGAATGCAGTTTACTATGTTTTGAAGTGCAGAAAACGGAGTAGCAAAAGAATAAAGCATCTAAGGATGTGCTTAAAATAATAGTGCTGCAACACACCTGATCAGCAGGCTACAATAGTTTTAAAAAGATATAAAATAGACACAAAATCTATACCCACATTGCCTTGAACTATCCAGAAATAACTAAATCCTTGACTGATAGAATATTGACCATGGAGGCACACCAGATTTTTGCATTTTCCATGAACCAGGCATCTTTTAAAACGTCTTTCATAATTTTTCCAAGTCAAATATAATAGATCTTTTTGTTGGCCATGAAATCATGGATGTGACACTGCAAGTTATTGAAAAGCATCTATAACAGGAATTAGTGAGCGCTCTTGTAGCTAATATTGAGTTTTGTTAGTTCTGACCTTAGAAGCCAGAAGTGGCCCTAAAGATGCCATCAGAATTATAATCCCAGAAAATATAATCTCACACTCCTCAAATTAAAGTGTTCTCAGCTTGATAAATGACAATGCCATGAGAACTTTACTTTCTATAAGGGCGAGTTTTTACTGAACGTTAAAAATGTCAACGCTGTAGTATGATTTTTGATACAGGTTTGTGAAGCCTATGTGAAATAATGGAAGTCCCTATATTAGTCAGCCTGTGCTGCCATATCAACCTACCACAGACTGGGCAACTGAAACAATATTTCTCATGATTCTAGATGCTGGGAAGTCCAAAATCAAAGATCTGGTCAATTGGATTCGCTGGTGGGGCACTTCCTGGCCTATAGATGGCTGTCTTCTTGCTGTGTTGCTATGTGTGACAGGGAGAGAGAGAGAGGAGACAAGCTCTCTGGTGTCTTTACTTATAAGGGCAGTAATTCTATCATGAGAACCTCATCCTGTACCCTTACCTGAACGTAATTCTCTTCCAGAGGCCCCATCTCCAAATATCATCACATTAAAGTTAAGGCTTCCGCATGTCAATTTTGGAAGGACACAGTTCAGTCCTTAGCAGTCTCTATGGTTGTCCTATAATTTGCCAACATTCATATGACAAAGATACTGTATTTGAGAATATAAGTCCTCAAGAGGTATTGAATCATCTTCTTCTTTCCCTCTTGACTTCCACTGGGCCTCATAATTCTGGTTATAACTCATATTGTTATAACCACTCCTCCCCATCTTTCACTAGTTTCTTATTCTCTTCTTACACAGAACTCAAGACTGTCACAGTACCAAACATGAGCAACAGATAAGAAACTAAGACCAGTGAAGGAAATGAAATGTGGAGGGTCAGGTCAATGGCATGGTCAGAATCCAGGAAAGCTAAGAGAAATCAAGGAGATGCAGATTCTGGCAGTCAGAATACGAGCCATGATTCTCTTGGAATTTTTAGCAAGAACTGAAAAAAGTAGGTCAAGGTAGGTAGTTAAAATAGCAATGAGAAAGAGATGAAGTTATAATAAGTGAATATATTTGAACAGATACTGAACCTAGATTGAGGAGCAAAAAAAAAATATTTTTGACCCATTCTCAGCCCTCTGTTTATTTTATAGTCTCTTCTTGAATAATCTTATTTACTTTTATGATTTTAACTATTGCCACTAATCTTATTGCCTTTAATTGACAGTTATAGTCCTTACCACTCAAATCTTCAATTCTGTCCCTCTGCTTGGGCATTCTATAATCACACATATCGACTAAATCTAAATCTAAATAAATCTAAGTTCACCATCTTTTTTTTTAAGTCAAGCTTTAACACCTAACTTCCTATTTCCAGGTGAGTGGTACTATAATTCTCACAAGCAACCTGGAATTTCATCTCCTATACTCTACCCTTAATAAATTTTGTCAATTTTTCTTATAAAATAATTCTCATATCTGACTCACCTTTTTTATTTCCATGCTCATCAACCTCAGAACAGCTTTAATTTCCTCACTTCCTTTTGCAAGTGAGGATGGTGAGAACTTCCTGGAACAGAGAGAATGTGGGTTACAGAATAATAGAGATAAAAATTATACAATCTGTGGAGTGTAGTGGATGTACCTTGTAAATGAGAACTCTGGGGGACCTGTGTGGCTCAGTCAGTTAAGCATCTGACTTGGGCTTAGGTCATGATCTCACAGTTAGTGAATTCGAGCCCCCATCCTGCCCTCTGCCTTTAGGGCAGAGCCCACTTCATATCTTCTGTCTCCCTTTTTATCTGCCTATACCCTGCTTGCTCTCTTTCAAAAATAAACATTTAAAAGTAAAATAGAACTCTGACACTGATATGGCTCAGGACACATCTATTCTAGAAAGCCTTCATTTCAATTAAGAATCATAAGAGCAGGACCTATATCATCACCTCCTCAGAGGGAACATCTGAAGATGTGGTCTGGGTCATCTTGAAGGTCAGTGTTTGACCAGGCAGTGAGGAACACATATTATCACTTCTTCTACTTAAAATCATACCAGAATGGTAAGCTAGCCAAGTATATAGACTCTTAAATAAATCTGTAAATGTTCATATTAAAACGTTGAAAATATTACTGATAATTTATTTCTAGAATGGGTTTATTATTTTAAAATTAAAAATTAAGAAATACAAATTAAGTTTATGAAATTTTATTTTAGCAAGATGTTTTAATAAGGTACAAATCATTTTGCAGCAAATCATTATTAAATACCTCATTTTTGTAAAGGCTTAAAGGAAAGATAATTATCAAATCATATCTTTTATCTGAAAATATGAAGTATAAGGACAGAAGATAAAGAGGAAACTAAAACCACACAAGTTTCCGGTTTCTAGTTCAAGAACTTAGATTTTCTTCTGTCAGTAATAGAGAGATGCTGAAGGTATTTGAACAGAAGAAACATGTCAAAGATTTTATATTTATGTGAGATTTTTATTTTAAAAAGATTTTTAAAAGATTAATCTGACCTGAAATAGAATGGACCAGGGAAAATACCTGTAGACAGAGAACCCAGTAAGGAGGCGGGCACCATGGTGCTGGAGTGCAGTGACTGAATGTTTGAACAAAGCTTCAAGTAAAGTGAATGAAAGGGAGATAGGATCTTGAGCAGGGTCACAAAGCAAAACAAAGCAGCAGATTTGATCAGCAAGTATGGGTGGGGTGATTAAAAGATATGCAGGAAGTAGGATGCTGAGATCTAGGAAAATGATAGTAATATTGAGAGAATTTGGGAGAATTTCAAACAAGATACCAGTTTGTGGAGAAGAATGATTATAATTTCTAACAATACTGCATCTGAAGTGAGAACAACATATGCAAATTGACCCACAGACATTTGGAAATGAAAGCGTGGGACTTCAAACAAGGATCAGTATTCAACAGATAGATTTGGTTAATTGTCTGTATGTCTACAGATACAGAGATAGATAGATAGATAGATAGATAGATAGATAGATAAACAGACAGACAGGGGTATTTCATAGGTAAAGAGATGTGGATAGACCCTGGGAGAGTGGGGGAGGGGGAATGGGATCTAGCCCAGTTCTGGAGAATTCTTTCAGACCAATAATTTTTGTGGTAGTGATCTTCATTACAACTGGTTTTAACCTGATGTGTTCCAGTCACACACTTCAATGCAAATCCTATGTTTTCAAAAGTACCTACCAATTTGCTAGAAAAGAAGTCATTACGTTGAAATGTGAAAAATGTGTCTTTATGATGGAATCCTGATACAATGCCCAGCGCTGACACAGAAGCAGCAGCGAGTCGGAATCCTCCTCCGGTTCCCTCACTCTCCTGCTCATGCAAACTCGGTATTTCTGACCAAAGAGCCCAACCCGAAAGCTTCTCTTTGCCATCGCCTTCCGGAGGAGATCCGCTACATTTTCACTTCACCAGAACTTGTTTTCAGGGAGGCACTTCCCTTGTGCATTAATACCGGCACCAGGTTCCCTCCCTTGCACTGTTTAGTTAGTCTCCTCACCCAACTGGGACAGTCCTAAAAGCCTCTTATCTCGTCTTCATTTGTTTTTTAATTAACCAAAATCCCCTTATCTGCTTTTATTTCTTTGTTTGTTGAAACTCCCATCATTTCCTTCAGACAGAGAAAGACAAATAGGATCTTGGTTTGCTCCAAGAGCTGACTTAGCTGTGCCCAGAAAGCTGTATGAATAAGATCATCTGGTTAAAACGGAAGGCATTTGTGTGTTCTGCCTCTATCATGTGAAGAGCACTGTCATATTGTCTTGTTCTCATCTTCTATAAAAATATAATAGTACTTAGGAATTTCCCTTCCATAACTGCTTAGAGAAATGTTACAAGAACTGATGGACATAAAATAGTTCTTAAAGGGAAAAGGGAAATATATAAACTCAAAGATATATGCATATGTGTATGTTTATATATAACATGTATTATATATATAACATATACATTATATATAACATATGTAACATGCACCATACATATTATATATGTGTATTATATAGATAGGACATACACATTGTTTTAATTTAAGAACCTACTGCTTCGGATAAAAAAGCAGATTCTCACAAAAATGTGCAGTCTAAAAAAAGCAACTTTATATACTAATTAATATGACTATAGAGCAGAGAATAAATATTATATTACCAGATTGTTTCCAAATTTCAGTCAAAATCTCCCCCTGAGCCCTCTGCAATGAATGAGTTACCCCTGTATTCTCCTAATTAGAGAGTCATATAATTCATTACTCCAACTGGTACATTATTGACATGGAAAGAGGGATTTGTAATTAGTAATGACTTCAGGGAAACAAGTATCAACTGGAACTGTCCCAGGCCAACCAACCTACAACGCTCCAGCAGGTTGAACCGTGTCCTGGACCCTCCAACCCCCCAACAGATTCATGTGTTAAAGTTCTAACCCAGTACCTCAAACGTGACCTTATTTGGATATATGGTCTTCACAGAGGTAATAAAGTTAAAGGTGAGGTCATTAGGCCCTAATCCAATATGACCAGTGTTCTTATAAAAAGGTGAAATTTGAAGATAGACAGGCATACAGGGAGAGCACCATGTCAACATTAAGATACCATCTATGAAACAAGAAGAGAGAAGCAGAGCAATTTCTTCCTCACATCCCTCAAAAGGAACTAACCTTGCCAACGCCTTGGACTTGTAGACAATAAATTTACGTTGTTGATGCTTTAATGGCAGCCCTGGCAAACTAATACGGCCACTCTGCTCATAAATCCCTTTTTGTTGTTGTGTTCATTCTGTTTTGATTACTTGTGACCAAAAGACTTTTGACTTCAAGACTTCAGAAAGCCAATGTGAACAAGGAAAGAAGTATGGTCCATATATTTGGGGCAGCAAAGTCTAGGTACCAGGTGTGCTTTACACTCACCCAAGGAAAAATGTAAACAACCAGCAATAGTATCATGTTTCAACCCTTGCTTTTCTTTCTTCAGAATCTATCAAGGGTGTAGAGAGTCTTAGCAACAGCAAGAATGACTTCAGAATACAGGATATTGACTGCTGTGGACTATTATTCAGTTATTCCTTTCTTCCCTTGATTCATGGGACTCATTTTAGCCTCTTGGTGGATCAAAAGAACTTCTCACTCTTCTTTTGGCCACAGAGATATGGCTTGTTTTGGCCAGTAGGATCTTAGCAAAAGTGATGCAAAATGAGGTTGGAAAGGTATAAGGGGCCATTGAACTTGTCCTCTTGCACCTCAGCCATCACACAAGATGAGCTTCCCTTGGGTAGTTCCTATTCAGCTTCGACCATACAATTAATACACCTGGAGTAGACCTTAATCTTATCCACAGGGAGACATCAAGCCCAACTTGACCCACAGCTTGCAGCAGAGCCAGCCAACCCAAATACAGGTAATACACATATGATTGTTGTTATAAGCAACTGAGTTTTAGAAGAGTTTGTTACACAGCATTACTGTAGCAATTCCTAACTAATATACAAGACTTCTCTTATTGCAGATATTATTAATTGTACTATATGGTAACCAGTGTCTCAATCTTTGCACATACATCGATGGAGACTATACTCATACTTTCAAGAAACTTCTAGTTTAGAAAAGAAGATAAAAGCATATCTTAAAATTGACAGATGCAACGTAGTATTTATCTGAGTGCTAAGTAATATAGCATTAAAAGGTATAAAGGGCATTAACAGTGATCCAGACAAAAATCTTGGTCCTAGCTGGGCCATGTATTATGTATTATATTGATCCTTCTGTTCTTCTAACTTTAAAATGAGTGCTTTGAATTAGGTTGGCCCTGTGGTGACTTGCAGCTCAAAAAATGGAAGATCTTGTGCTTACTCAGGGACTGACTAAGATTGAGCTCATGAAAGAGCATAATCACAGAGAAATATAATACACAGGGCTATTCCTCAAAAAAGGAGTTGAATTTAGATAGGTTGGTATATAACAATACAAACATTGTATGTTTAAAGGATCTCACATATATGTCAAGCAAGATCTGAACTGGAAGAGGAAGGAATTATGCCAAGCGAAGCACTGTATCATGCCATACCTGCTTGATACACGTTACTACCTTGACAGTGCTTTCTTTCTAAACCTGCTTTTCATGAGATTTTAAAATTATTCACTGTTGAAAATTACCCTTTCCTCTGACTACTTCTACGTTCTGAGGTTGTAAAGCATGAAAACTCTTTAGCGACACTTTTTAAAAGTACTGGAGTCCTAATGTTACCCCCCAAAGGAAGGCTTAAAATTGAGTTTTGCCTCTGTAGCAGATCTCCATAGCACAATCTAGCTATGTCTCTATGTCTCAGTGAATAGCCAGTCAGTTCGCAAAGTTCCATGTGGACAGTCACACGATAACTTCGCTCTGTGCATCATGAGAGGCGTGAAGACAACTGTAACAAAATTGCGAATCTGCATACTAGAGCTCTTTGTTGGCTTTATGATGACACAGTCTTACAGTTCAAGAATATCATTAAGGAGGAGAAAGAGAGCTTGAATTTAATCATTTAGAAAAATGAGCCTGTGTCTCTTGTAATTACTTGCCTTTGGAGATCAACTCAGGACAAGGCTACTTCCAAAATGTTTCAAAGTGTCCCAAGAGATTCCTGAGAGTTCTATTTTGTGTGCGACTGTTTCCCAGTTCCCAACTCTCACTGGGAGAGCAGTCTTTCCAAATGCCTCAGCTTTGAAGCATCAATAAGAATAATGACACATGAGGAAGTCGTTTGGCCAGTGCATGCGTATGAGAAATAACAAAGGGAACACAGCAACAGTTACACAAATGTCATAATTAAGGCATACACGAATGATTCACTATTTCTCATGATTCTATCATTTAATTTTCAAATCATTAATTCATAATTTTAAAATTACCATACACATTTCTCTATACCTAACCTTGTGCAGTTTTCTGTAGGTAAAAGTAGGTAAAACATTGTTGTAATTCTACCAAGAAAAAAAAGTTTTCTGTTTTTGGTCCCTACTTGTTTCTGGATCTTCAAAGAGAGCTCACAGCAATGTCTGCAAAGCACACTCTGCAGGTAAAAGGGTGTGGGTGGCTATCTATAAATATTCTTCTATGCTCTTCTCTGACACTAAACTTTCAGAAGTTATTTCACAGGAAATCCCCAAGGATGACTAATGCTTGAACTGAATAAACAGCTCACACAACATAGGAATCCCAGAAGTAACAACAGAGGAAAACAGCCAATTGACCTCTTCTACACGTCTAAGAAAGGCAACAAAGACGTTCATTAATCATTACCCATAGAACAGTGATGAATGGTAATCTGTCTTTTCCTTAACATAAAGAGAAAATAAGAACTACTATCAGGTTCCTTTTCATGTGTAACACCACATATTGCAGATTTGGCAAGAATGGGAGTAGAGGGTTCTGTGGACCTTCTGGGTCACCATAATAAAAATAAAAGAGCTAAGTATTAGGTCTAACCATTAATATTAAATTGTATATAGGTTAATTACTCCTTTGCTTATATACATAGTTTCATTTTGCTCTATTTTCGATAGGGAAATAGTTAAGTAATATAATTTTTTGAAGTTTATTTATTTATTTGGAGAGAAACAGAGAACATGAGCAGGGGAGGTCCAAAGAGAGAGAGAGAGGGAAAGAGAGAATCCCAAGAAGACCCCAGGCTATCAGCTGTCCAGGCTTCACGTGGTGCTCAAACTCATGAACCATAAGATCATGACCTGAGCCAAAGTCAAGATCAGGACACTTAATCAACTGAGCCATCCAGGCACCCCAGGTGGTATAATTATTATCATTCCTTTAGTTCTAAGGGTACGAATAGGGATAGATCATGGAAGAGGCACTACGAAACCAGGAATGAAAAAGTTGAGAAGCACCCAGACTGCGTAAGTCTGGACAGGGATATGTTTGAGAGACTAAGTAGATATCTATAAACCAGTAAGATTCCAAGTGCCAGAAACACAATGTACATAACAGATCAGAAATTATATTTGAAGTTAGATACCATTCAGAGATGTCAGCAATGACAGGTAAAAAACCATTTAGATCAGTGCTTCTCAAATCTGAGTGTGCATACGTATTATCTGGGAATCTTAATAAAATGCAGATTCTGATTCAACGATTTTGGGGCAGAATCTGAAATTCTGCATTTCTAGCAAACTCCCAGGGAATGCCAATGCAGACAGTCCATATACCATCCTTAGAGTATCAGGAATTTAGTCCACACGGAAACAGAAATATCAGAAAGTCAAGGGGGTCCAGAGGCTCCAGAATAAAAACTCTAGTCACAGTATGATGCTAACAATGCCTTCTGACTCTACCAGGCTGTTTTGTACATCTGCTTCTTTCCATCACAGCAGTCAGTCCCAGGGTATGGAGAGAGCCCACGGCCCAGAGATAGAAGCAAGTGAGCCAGAGGAAGTAACGAAGGAACTGGAGGAACAAACATAAACGCAAATGCCAATATCATCCAAGTGTCAATTCAAACAATTGTATTTCATCAACTCTCAGATTCTGATTTTAATGGAGGCGAGACAACACACATCGTAGAAAAAGCTTTGCTTCATTTCTCATTTAAAGACATCTCCATGTATTTTTGATGGGCAGTTTAACACAGTGGTTAACAGTCTATAGATCTGGAAGGCAGATTGCCAGAATTTTAATTCTAGTCTAACATTCGTCATATTACTAACATTCATCTCATCACATAAATCATATTACTGAACTTCACTGGGTCTCAGTTTCCTCCTCTGCAAAATGGGGAAAAAGAAGAGCACTTTGCTGCCAGAAGCACTGTGGTGACCAAATGAAAACATACAAAAGTCTTAGAGAGGTGCCTGGCACAGGAAACAGTAAGTGTGTGCAATTATAGTAAAGTGTCAGCGTGGCATTTCTGCAGCCGCCTCTCCAGCAGTGCAGGGCTAAAGAGCTTTAGGTCCGCCATGGAAACGCGAAGCCAAGGGAAGCACTGAGAGGAAACCGAACCACTAGTTGTTCTCTTCACACCAACAGATGGAAGGATACACTGTCAAGTTCTCGGTGTACTTGGCACTTTACTTACATAGCTCGAGGTTATTTAACAAAGGGGAGATCTATTTCTGTTCTCTAGTCATTATCTCTTCAACATTTCTGACCTCAGTTGCCTCGTTTTTCACTCAATTGTTAACCTATTTGCAGTAACTTTCTAGATGTTCGTGCCTTAGACTTGAAAATATCTGAGTTAAGAATATTTCCTATTATATCAAAATATGATTTAAGGAGAAAGATTTAGGCATATGCATTCTAGTTCATCTACTTTGTTGATTCCTCCTACTATACATTCATTGAGCAATTACATGCCAAATTCATATTCTAATGATTCTTTACATAATTACATCTCAAATTTGTCTTTTTCTCTCTTTCTAGGTGATACCTTCCTTTTGCCCTCTATGGCTCTCATGTCATTACCTGTAGATAAATACTGTTACAGGGGCACCTGAGTGGCTCAGTCAGTTAGGCTGCTGACTTTGGCTCAGGTCATGATCTCATGGTTTGTGGGTTTGAGCCCACCTGGGGCTCTGTGCTGACAGCTCAGAGCCTGGAGCCTGCTTCAGATTCTGTGTGTGTGTCTCTCTCCGCTCCCTCCCTGCTCTCACTCTTTCTCTTAAAAACAAATAAATATTTTTTTAAGTATTTTAAAAAACACTGACATGTTCTCTCATCTCTAACCATCCCCTGCTTTAGACTCCCCTTTGGCCAATAGCTATTAACCTTTCTAAGATACTGCTTTTTATCAGGTCTCTACTTTTCTCAACAATCTTGTCTTCCACACCAAGGCTAAACTCTTGCCCAGCATAACCTAACATTTCTATTTGACGTCTCTGTATCTTACTCATCTTTCAAAGCAACAACTTGTGTACCACTCCATTCACCTACCACGCTCTCCTTAGTTATCATTCTCCTTTGCTTTGTTTGCCACCTTTTTCAATTGACTCATGATCATAAAGCGTATTCACAAAGATACGCATGAAGTGAATTCCATGAATTTGACTGGCAGTCGATTGGGGTACACACATTAAGAAAAGAAAAACAAAGTGCTCAAAAATACATTTGCCCATATCTTTTCCTCAAAATTCTGATTTCAGCTGAAGATCTACACAAAAGTGACATATTCCAAAGTGTGTAATAGTTTAGAACAAAGTTCTTGTATTGGAAGTGAATCCTGTGACTGACATATTATCTATTGTTTGACTACAGGTCAACATATCTGAGCTGAACATGATCCCTGCACCCTGCCTGGGATCGCATTACCCATCTATACACGGGTACATAAAGCTGTCGGACTGTTATTTCAGAAGACAGGCAAGGAAGAACTTGATGACATGGGTCACCTGCCACCAGGAATATAGCTTTATGGCATGATATAGCTGCTTAATGGTCCGTTGATCATTCTTCAAGACACCTGAGGTGTTTAAAGCTTGCCACCCAGGCTGTATAACGAGCATTAGTCAAACTGTATAGCTTTAAATAACTCCTTTCTAAGTATTTTTTTCAAGTATCAAAACTAGATTTAATAAATATATTTTTAAAGTTAAGATATGGAGAAATATTATAAAGATAGAAACGGAGCAGGAAAATACTTCTCTACTCTATCATTCCTTTGTTAATAATGAAGCATGATAGACAATTTATATTCTTCTCTTCTTTGTAATCACTGACATGTGTCCAACATATATATATGATATATATGTCTATATCTGTATCTATATATGTATGTACATATGTAGGTATGTGTATAGATAGGTCTGTATGTGTATATATGTAGGCATGCGTGTACGTATATATGTATGTGTATGTATATACACAAATTGGGCATGATTCACCTATGACACTCAACATTTAAGTGGACTGATACCATGGCTGTCTCCCAGTAACAAAGTCACCATTATATGTTATACTCTGTTTGGTTCTCTGCGCATGTCTACAGTCTCAGCCAAAATGAGAGAGAAAGCAGGGATGAAGAAAGGGGGAAAGGACAATGGAAAGAGGAAACACCAGAGCAAGGAAACATTTATGATTATTCCTATGCATCAGGCACAGTGTGCTGCATGAGTTTTCACATTTTGTGGTAATCTATTTCAAGCTCTTGATCATAAAGAAATGCATATGAATATTTCACAAATTTTAATTCCTATTTGGAGACTTGTGTTTGAAATTCTGCCAGTTCTG
Organism: Hyaena hyaena; assembly: GCF_003009895.1. NCBI lineage: Eukaryota > Metazoa > Chordata > Mammalia > Carnivora > Hyaenidae > Hyaena > Hyaena hyaena. The sequence goes on along the minus strand of NW_024081198.1, from coordinate 1,183,187 downwards.
GCATATTTATCATTGTATTCACCTTTAGCATTCTATACAGTTCATCATATGTTAGGGCACACTGTTTTTAAACCAACACAGTGAGTCTTTTGTGAGATGTTCCTGTTCATGCATATTTTCTGTGTCCATGCTTCAGAGACAATGCTCATAGATTATGTTTGACATAAACATATTAATTAACAAGTAATTAAAATAAAGTTTTCTGATTATAAAATCATAAGTTATAAGTGCTTCTTTTGGAAAATAGTTTTGGAGTAGCTGTCTGTGAGACAGCCTTTCCTACTTCTTAAGAAAGCATGTCTGAAAAAACAAAGAAAACACAACTTGGGAACAGCCATGAAAATAATACATGAAAGTTGAGTTATCACAAGAAGCTAGAAGATTCCACTAATTTCAGGCTGATGAAACTAGATAAAATTCCAACCAATAGCTGTACACATTATACCGTGAGAAAGACAGACATGCAGTAATGGGGAAAGAGTTAACAGCCTCCTACCACAACCAAATATCCAGCGAATCAACATATACCAAGTCTCTGTATCATCGAGGCTGCCGAGCAACCAAGTCAGAGCAAGGATGGTGGGTGGAGAAGGCACCGTGTTCCCTCTCAGGAGCAGATCCACAATTCAATGCCCATGTGGAGTAAAAGCCTGGAACAAGTTCAGTCACAGTGCATACTAACAAGAGTAGTTTTTCACATACAATCTTGAGGTGTCAGAAAGGGAAGACTCCTCCTAAATCCAACAAAACTGGACAAAATAAAAACCAGCCAACAGTGGAGAATTGGGTTGGGAATAATTCATGGGAATGTATCATAGAGCTGTAGTTCTGAAGAGGGCATAGCGAAAGCTGTAGGGAAATTCACTTACCCTATCTTTCGGCAAAAGTTTTAAAATAAATTGATGAAGAAACATTAGCATTGGGACTGTGAGGACAAATATTCCTAAGAAAAAGTATCATACTCAAGATTTGGAGAAATAGTCTCTAAAAATAGCTTAGAGAGGAAAAAAGAAAAAAACTGATTTTTCTTAGTAGGCTTTTGGAAAACATAACTTTTTGAAGCCAAATAACACAGGATGAAAACAAACCACGATGAAATTTTAAAAGACAAAGGTGAAATAAGGGAGGATTTTTAGAAAGTATAAAATACAGTAGTAGACGGGCACCTGGGTAGCTCAGTCAGTTAAACGTCTGACTTTGGCTCAAGTCATGATCTTGCAGTCCGTAAGTTCAAGTCCCACATCGGGCGCTGTGCTGACAGCTCAGAACCCAAAGCCTCCTTCGGATTCTGTGTCTCCCTCTCTCTCTGACCCTTCCCTACTCTCTCTCTCTCTCTCTCTCTCTCTCTCAAAAATAATAAACATTAAAAATTTTTAAAAAGAAAAAATAATAAATAAAATAAAATAAAATACAGTAGTAGAATTAAGATGTACAGAGAAGGCAGTGAAGGGCAGAACTTGGTAAAAAAAAAAAAAAAAAAAAAAAAAAAAAAAAAAAAAAAAAAAAAAAAAAAGAAAAAAAAAAAAAAAAAAAAAAAAAAAGAGAATGTAAAGAAAGAGGGAGGGAAGGAAGGAAGAGAAAAGAAGAGGCAGGGAGGAAGGAAGAAAGGAAAAGGAGGGGAGGAGAGGAAGGAATGGGAGAGGAGGGAATAAGGGGGCAGGAATAAGGGGGCAGGGAGAGAGAAAGGAGGAAGGAGGGATAGAAGAAGGGAGGGGTGGGGGAGGAAGGAAGGAAGAGAGGCAGACTGACTGATGGGAAATAATGACGAAAATGGTAAGAGAAGTGAAGAATAAGGCATGGACATCCAATCTAAGAATACAAGTGGGAAAACCAAACAAATTAAGATGAAAACAATAACCAGACTCACAATTGACATTTTTCTTGCTTAAAGGTAAAAGCAGTAATGTTTCCGGTTAGTCAAAAGTGGCTGCCTTTAAGAAGTGTGCTCTACATATTGGTGTACCCTGGAAACATATTTTAATTACCAGAATAAAGTAAGTACTCCACAAGTATTCAGCTATACATACAAAAATAAAAATCAGGTCAGCCACAAATTTCTATTTTTCTACCCTAAATATCTGAAAACAATGGTACAATATCTATAGTCACTACAGGGAAAAAGATTATTATTCAAGAATTTTATTGGGGCGCCTGGGTGGCTTAGTCGGTTAAGCGTCCGACTTTCGCTTAGGTCATGATCTCACGGTTCGTGGGTTCAAGCCCTGCATCGGGCTCTGTGCTGACTGCCAGCTCAGAGCCTGGAGCCTGTTTCAGTCTGTGACTCCCTCTCTCTCTGACCCTCCCCTGCTCACGCTGTCTCTGTCTCTCTCTCCTAGAAATAAATAAAACATTAAAAATAAAATAAAATAAAATATAAGCTTAAAAAAATGCACAACTTCTTCCAAATCTATCTCCCTTTTCATGGCTCAAGTTCATATTTTTGTCCCTGTTGGAACTATCCCTGATCAAACACTGCCCTGTTACCACTCTGCTGTCATTTTTAGAAGCCCTTGCAAAGTTGGTGAAAACTCTTTTGAAATTTCAGCTCTTTGGGCCCCAATCTATCAGCAAGTATTTGTTCATATATCTCCAGTTTGCCAGACACTATGCTAAGCACTAGGGATAAGCTTGTGAGCAAGAGACACACACTCAGAGAGCACAGACTCTACCAAGAGCTACAGTTCCCTCCTATAAAGAATTTAGAACCATTTCTTCACAAAATTGATCAAATGACTCAAAGGATATTTCTTTCTCTCTTAAGGATGGCCAACTGACATCATCAGCTTTTTTTTAATAATCTATTTTTTAATATACATCCAAGTTAGTTAGCGTATAGTGCAACAATGATTCCAGGAGTAGATTCCTTAATATCCCTTACTCATTAAGCCCATCCCCCCTCCCACAACCGTCCAGAAACCTTCTGTTTGTCTCCATATTTAAGAGTCTCTTATGTTTCATCCTCCTCCCTGTTTTTGTATTATTTTTGCTTCCCTTCCCTATGTTCATCTGTTTTGTATCTTGAAGTCCTCATATAAGTAAAGTCATATGATATTCGTCTTTCCTGACTGATTAATTTCACTTAGCATCATACCCTCTAATTCCACCCATCCTCTAGTAGCTGTAAATGACAAGATTATAGATGTAAATTGTAAACCCTAACACTGTAAAACTTCATAAAGGAAAATGTAAGAAAAAAATCTTTGTAACCCTCGTTAGGCAGATTACTTAGACACCTCTAATAAATCAATTTTGTAAAAAATTACAAATTGAGCTTCAGAATAAAAGCTTTTACTCTTCAAAAGACACTGTTAAAAAAAATTAAAACACAAACTCCACTGAGAGAAACTATTTTGGAGTCATATATCTGATAAAGGGCTTGTATCCAAAATCCAAAAACAATTCTCAAAACACAAGAGTAAGAAAATAAACAATACAACTTTTTAAAGGGTAAAGAGTTTTGAACAAATAACTTTTTCTGTTCAACTGATGGCAAATAAATGTAAACATGTTCAACGTCAGTCATTAGGTAAGTGCAAATTAAGCCCACACTGTGATACCACTACACACTTATTAAAATGGCTAAAATGTGAAAGACTGAGCATAGCAAGTGTAGACAAGGATGCAGAACAACTGGAATACCCATGCACTGCTGGTGGGAATAGAAAATAAGAACTTGGAAAAAAAAAAAAAAAACAACAGTTTGGCAGAATCGCATAAAGGTAAATTTACAACTACCCTGGGATCCATTCATTTCACTCCCAGGTATCTACCCAAAGGGAATGAAAGCTTATGTCTATAAAAACATTTATGCATGAGTGTTCATAGCAACTTTATTAGTAACAGTCCAAAACTGGAAATAACCCCAATGTCCATCAACAGACATTGATTGCCCAATATACAACAAAGTGTAGTATATTTGGCAATGGAGTAGTACTTACTGATAAACGGGAATACACCATCAATACTCAATACAACATGGATGGATCTCAAAATAATGATGCTAAGTAAAATAAATCATATAAAAAGAGTACCTACTATATGATTCTATTTATTTAAAGTTCTAGAAAATAAAAACTAATTTGAGTATGTGACAGAAAGTAGCGGAATAGTGGTTGCCTGGGAACAGGGGTGGGGGAGACGTGAAGGGGAGGGAGGGATTACAAAGAAGCATGAAGAAACTTTCAGTTGTGATGGATATGCTCATTATCTCTATTATGGTGGTGGCTTTATAGGTGTATACATGTGTTAAGATTGATCAAAAATACACACTTTAAATATTTGCATTTCTATGATATCTCAGTAAAGTTGCAAAAAAAAAAAAAATGTCTGAGATAAATGCCCTACACAGAGGTCCTATAGGCTGTGAGCTGGCCCAAATTAAGCTTATGCCCATGAAACTGAGACTGCAATTGCTTCGTACAAGAACTACCTACATAATTTAAGGCAGCCACCCTGAAGAAGCTAAGCAAGATCCTATTAAACTTTTCTATATCTAATGCTGAAATGGGAATGCGAATGGGTAATGACTTGGCTCAACTTAAAAATATTCAAAAGGTTGATTCAATATAAAGATAAACTGGGAGCCTGGTGAACGGATTAGGTTTTCTAGAAATATTTTTGCAGTTAGCTAATTGTGACCTGATGCGTATTCCTTGGGTCTTAGACTATTGCTATTTTCATTTATATGTTTCATATGTTGGACTCATTTTATAGAATCCCTTCCAGAGCTATAATGCAAGATCTATTCCTATATTCTTTCTTTCTGTCATAGTGTTTTTCTATGATCTATGAAAATATACATGTGTCTAAAATCAAGAGAAATACCAGAAGAAGATGCAAATTAATAGATGATATTTATTCCTAGATTGTACAAGTATCAACAGTTGTCACTACCATTAGAGTGAGTTTCTCAATCACCAAATATTTATTAAGCTCCTACATGCATAGTTGTTTATCGTGTTTGTAGAATAAATAGAGTATTATTATTTGGTCAGCATGTTCTTTATACTTACAGGCTCAAAGATGAAATAAAAAGCATTTTAGATGGCACCAGTTTTTTATAACATAAAAATTGTCGAAGCATAAAATTTCCAAAAATTATTTTTACCATAATCTATTCCTAATCATAGTTCAGAATGTCTTAAAGAATCCAGCGCCCTCCCCTCTAAGAGTTTGCCTTCTAAAAAATAAACAGTAGTACTTGATATCATCTACTCTGTTTGGGTCTTTTATCATCATTGAACTGTAAAGAAATCCCCTAAATATTTGTGGTTAAAGTTCCTGCCAAAATTCAGCTTTTCTAAGAAGGCCTTCAACCACAAACCTACAGTTAGGGATTAACCTCTTGAGTCAAATAATAATAATGCTAAGTGTCCTTCAAGTGATAGAGATTATTACTCCAGACAAGAGATAGCAGTGAAATTTAAAGCTCAGAAAATAGTACTAAAATCTAGATTAAGGGAGAATTTTCCTTGAGTTTTAAGAAAGTTTCCTTGAGACTTTTCCTTAAGTTTTAACTGGGCAGAAGTTCAAAAACGAAGCTGTCTTAAAGAAGCACTATTTCTTTTTGATGTGAACATGCAGCAACATCTTTTAATAAGCTCATCTTTTGCTGGGCTAAGATCATTCTCCTAACTTAGGTGTATGTTCAGGAAGAGAAAAGTCCATTATTTTCATAAAAAGGAAAATTTCTGATGGTAAATAACATTATAAAAAAATTTTACTTTAAGGATTATTATTCTAAAGGATATAATCTTGTCACAAAGAATTAGATAACAGATACTCAAGTATATTTCTCAAAATTCATTTTTTTTACCATTTTTAGGAACCTAGAGATCTGGATTTAAGCTCACCTTAGCCAAGCAAGTCTATCTATATATTTCATTTCTTTTCTATTGTGTGGGAATATTTGATTCATTTGTTCATCCAGCAAATGTGTAATGGACTCCCTCTGGGTGTCAGACATCATAGCGATTGTGGTTGATGGAACAGAAGAGAAGATGTGGCGTGCAGACATGTTTCTGGTCCTTGAGGAGTTCACAGACCACTAGGGAAAACAGGTACTTAACTAGAGTAGGAGAAACCTTCTCACTGGTCCAGACAGCAGCATAGAAGTCTCTACAGAGAGACAGGGCTTGACCTAAGCTTTAAAGACAGTATTACCAGGAATTCGTTATAAGCAAGAGGGGAAAGAGGAGTCCAAAGACATCACCATATGCTCAGTTAGCAGAATGTCACTGAAACAGGGAAGCTATAAGGTTTAGTTTCCACATTTAGGAAGTTGGCATGAGAAGGTAGAGATATCTGGGTGCAGATACAAATATATAATAACCCCAGAGTGAGATGGTGGGGGGCAGATCTTAGAGGGTGATGAACATAGGTTAAGATGTTTAAATGTGAAATTATTCGGACATACAAAGACTTTTAAGCAAAGGAACGGGATGATCAGATTTGGGCTTTAGAAACGGAACTTAACCAAAGTGGTTTTCAATTCTCTAAGAAGCCCTACCAAATAGCGTTATTTTTCATGGAGTTCTACCAAGTTTTGGGTGGACCTCAGCTGAAGGTCAGGAAAGAACGACAAGAGAGACAACAGAGGCTCAATCCTCGGATTCCAAAGACATCAGAGTCTTCTCGTTTTGTCTGTGTGGTTTGTTTGGATGCACCTGAGAGTTAGCTTGATTTTAAACGATTTGGCTGCATTTTTTTTTTTAATTTGAAAGCCTCTGGTGTAGAGGAAGACATAAAAGGAAACTATATTATCATCAGGGGAAATAAAAGGTTACTGTAGTAGGACAGGGACCAGATAACATGAACTGAGGCAGTATAAGTGAACTTGCTCCTTGTATCCATATATACTAGAAGGCTGTGAAAAAAAATAAAACTGAGAGAGAGGAAGTACATGAATTTAAGGAACTGACCTTTGACAAGGAAGCATATGTGATACAATAGAACAGAGATAGTCACTTTAATAAATAATGCTGGAACAGCAGGACATCCATGTACAAAAGAAAGTAAATCTAAACATAGACCTCACACTCTTCACAAAACCCAAGATGTAAAATTTACAGACTTAAATGTAAAACACAAAACTATAAAACACTGAAGGCAACATAGATGAAAATGTGGATGAACTTGGGTATGTCAATGACTTTTAGATACAACACCAAAGGCACGATCCATGAAAGAAATAATTGGTTAACTGGACTTCATTAAAATTAAAAATTTCTGGTCTGTGAAAGATACAGTTAGGAGAATGAAAAGGCAAGTCACAGACCAGGAGAAAATATGTGCAAAAGGGACAATTGATCAAGCACTGTTATCCAAACTATACAAGGAATTCCCAAAACTCAAAGTTAAGAAAACAAACAACCTAATTTTAAAATGGACAAAAGACACCTTAAAAGACACCTCACCAAAGAAGAGTTATGGGTGGCAAATAAACATTTTAAAAACTGTTCAGTATCATATGTCATCAGGACAATGGAAATCAAAATGAGATACTACTGCACACCTAGTAGAATGGCCAAAATCCACAATTCTGAGGACATCATATTCTGATAAGTTTGCAAGAAAAGGAACATTCATTGCTGGTGAAAATGCAAGATGGTGCAGCTACTTTGGAAGACAAGTGGACTTTTTTTTTTAATCAAATTAAACATACTCTTACCATGTGATCCAGTAATCACACTCCTTGGTATTTACCCAAAGGAAGTGAAAACTTAAGTCCACACAAAAACCTGCACATAAATGTTTACAGCATTTTTACTCGTAATTGCCAAAATCTGGAGGCAACTCAGATGTCCTTCAGTAGATTAATGGATAAACTGTGGTGCATCCATACGATGAAATATTATACAATGATCAAAGAAATGAGCTAGCAACCCATGAAAAGACACAGAGGAATCTTACATGCATATTACAAAGTGCAAGAAGGTAATCTGAGATGGCTTCACACTGTGTGATTGAACTGTACGACATCCTGGGAAAGGCAGAACTATGGAAACACTAAAAGATCAGTGGCTGCCAAGATTGGTGGAAAAGGGGGCTGAATAGGTGGGACAAGGAAGAGGATTATTACTGAAATTACTCTGTAGGATAGTATAATAGTGAATACATGTCATTACACATTTCTCCAAATCCCCAGAATGAACTCCAAGAGTGAACCCTCACATAAACTATGGACATTTATAATGGATGCTAGTGAGGCACCACCCTCAGTTGATTAATTATAACAAATATGCGATTTTGGTGATGGATGTTGATAGCAGGGGGGTTGTATATTTATGGGGAGAGAGGATATAGAAGAAATCTCTGTGCCTTCTACTCAATTTTGCTATTAAACCAAACCTGCCCTGAAAAGTACAATCAGTTAAAAGAAAAGGAAAAAAAATAACCTCCAGTACTTCTCACTGCAACCAGGATAAAATTTAAACATTTCGCCAGCAAAAACAAAACACACACACACACACACACACACACAAACAAAACAAAACAACTTCACTAAATGTCCATCCCTTGTGTGCATAACAGCTTCGATTTGATTAGTAAAAATAAAGCTATCTTTATAAAATACGATTCTAAACATAGTAACCCATTCAATGATTATGATTAATACCATCATTCGTATTTTAGAGGTGAGGATATAGAGGCAGAGGTTATGTAATAAAAAACCCCAGGCAGCCTGCAAATGACTATGTTCAACCATACTATTTGTAGTAACTCTCTTCTAAGCTGAAGGATTGTTTGACTTAATCAAATATGACTTCCAATTTTGTAATTTATGTTACTTAGTATATGACAGAGATATTTAATATTTGCCTGTTGTAGAATTAAAATAATTAGAAATCATTTTAATGGAAAGAGCCCAAATTCTCAAATGTCCATTGACTAATGAATGTATAAAGAAGCTGTGAGATACACACACACACACACACACACACACACACACAATGGAATATTATCCCGCCAAAAAAAATGAAATCTTGCCATTTGCAATGATGTGGATGGAGCTAGAGTGCATTATCCTAAGCAATAAGTCAGTGAGAGAAAAGCAAATATGGTATCACTCATATGTGGAATTTAAGAAACAAAACAAATGAGCAAAGGGGAAAAAAGAGAAGAAGGCAAGCCAAGAAACAGAGTCTTAACTATAGAGAACAAACTGAGGGCTGTTAGATGGGTTAAACAAGTGATGGGTACTGAGAAGCACACTTGTGCTGAGCACTGGATGCTGTAAGTGATCAATCACTAGTTCTACTCCTGAAACTAATATTACACTGTATGTTAACTAACTAGAATTCAAATAAAAACTTAAAACAAGTGGCATCCGGTGGCTCAGTCATTTAAGTGTCTCACTCTTGGTTTCAGCTCAGGTCATGATCTCATGGTTTGTGGGTTTGAGCCCCAAGTCAGGCTCTGTGCTGGCAGAGCCTGCTTGGGATTCTCTCTCTCCCTCTCTCCCTCTCTCCCTCTCTCTCAAAAATAAATGAAAAAACTCTCTCCAAAATAAATGGAAAACTTGAAACAAACAAAATGAAAAGATAATTTTAACAACTCCTCTAAATTTAGCAGAAGCTGAGAAAAAAATGGCATCACTAACATATCACTGATATTAAAAGAAATTCTCTACTTACAGAAGCTGTAGGTCAACTGAACACCAATTTAATTGGGAAGAGTTGGAAGATGGATGTGATTACTGACAGGTAATGGTTAACTTGTAGGCCATCTTCCCAGGAAAGGAACTGGCCTGTTGCAAAGCTTAGAGAAATCATGTCAGTCCAGTCTTTGAGGCAAGGTAGTGTGTGGTCACTTGGTCATTTTGTCTTGTCGCATGATAGTTTCCCTGACAGATCATGATTCAGGGACACCATTTAGCTAGGAACAGTCAAACAAACGAGAAGATTATACCAACAGTTTCTAAGATGAGTCTACCGTTTCAAGAAATTGGATTCAAATATTTTGAAAGTTATTGAATAATTTGTTGAGTTGCACTTCACCATAAATCATCTGGTAAAGAGTATTACATTTTATATTAGTATTTGTTCAGAGAAAAAGGTAATGTATTTCAAATTTTTGAGCCACATATTAATTTATATCAATACTAATTATTAAATACATCCATTTTCACTCCTTAATCCCACTGTATCTTTTATTTTATTTTTTTATTTTTAATGTTTTTTATTTATTTCTAGGAGAGAAAGAGAGAGACAGCATGAGCAGGGGAGGGTCAGAGAGAGAGGGAGTCACAGACTCTGAAACAGGTTCCAGGCTCTGAGCTGGCAGTCAGCACAGAGCCCAACACGGGGCTCGAACCCACGAACCGTGAAATCACGACCTAAGCAAAAGTCGGACGCTTCACTGACTAAGCCACCCAGGCGCCCCAATCCAACTGTAAAAGTGAAAAACAAAACGCAAGTTAAAAAACTCAAACGGTTAAAACTCAGTAGGCTCACCCTTATTTTTTCCCAGCTACCATTTAAGAAACAATAATAGTCACAATAAAACTGACCAATATAATCCACTTAAGCGCTTTTTGTGAGACTAGGTGCTATGATGCAATCAACAGGTCTGTGCTCTTACATAATCTGAGGTAATGCCACATACATATATTCTAGACCTAAGGACAAGTGCAGATAAGAACTGAGTAGCTTGTAGAAGCCTTGGAAGTCATACTATTACAGTATATAACAGAACTTTCTTGAATTTCAAAATGTGTAGTGTGTACATATTAAGCAAAGATTGTTAAAACTCATGAGGAGATCAGAGAGACTGAAAATAAAAGTGTAAAAAGAAAGATGTAAGTGCCAGTTTATTTGATCCACACTGCTCAATCCACATTAAACCATTGGACTTATTAACAAATGACAATATATTTAAATTGTATTAACATGTTTAGATTTCATACCCTTTTCAAGTCTTAATAGGGACTCGGATTTTAAAATTATTATTTTCCAAGATATACAAATGAGAGGCAATTAGTGAATTGGTTGATTAATTGTAGGAACTGCACCATGTACCAAAGTCTGCTACCATGGCTAGAAATTACTTCCTGACAGATGGCTTCACTAAGATATGAGCTATTACAACTCATCTCACGGTAAGGTGGATTCCCTCTCACCAAAGGATTTAGGCGAAAAGCAGATAACTCTAAAAGATCCCTTCAGTCAGCTGCAGAGTCTTTGGAGACTGATGCACCTCACAGTGGTAGAAAATTAAGAGGACGGAGTACAATTAATAAACAATATCTCATTTGATTGGGTTTTTTTTTAAGTTTATTTATTTATTTTGAGTGAGAGAGAGAGTGCACACATGAGCCAGGTAGGGGAAGAGAAACAGAGAGAGGGAGAATCCTAAGCAGGCTCCACACTGTCAGCACAGAGCCCAACATGGGGTTTGAACTCACGAACCGTGAGATCATGACCTGAACCATAATCGGACACTTAACCAACTGAGCCACCCAGGGGTCCCTGACTGTTTTTCAAAATGTGTTACATTTTATTTGTAAAACTATTCAAAGACTATGATACTCTGTAGACTTACTTAAGAAAATATGTTTATGTGTGCCTTTGCTATGAAACTTCCTTAGTCCCTCAGAATCGTAAAGAATTATAATTTTAAAAACAGACTTTCACTACACACCTAACATGTGGTAAGCACTGGGCTTTACATGGCATTATTTCGTTTAATCTTCACATCTTTATCCAGCAGATATTATTGGTGTGTTCATGTTACTGATTATTAACCTAGGGTTTAACCAAAGTAGGTAAACCAGGAGAGCCAACACAGTTTGTGAAAGAGCTGAGGTGTTAAGGTTTACTTTGCGGCAATAACCCTTTTCTTCTCCATTATGAAATACTGCCTTCAAAGCATAAAATTTCAAGTGTTTTAAGGTGTATAAAGAACTTCCAAAGATTACTTTCATTTAACCCGCACAACTACCTTCCCAAGACGCATCTTGTACATCGTGTGTGGAGCCCAAGCTCAGACCCAAGGTCCCCACTGCCTTCATCTCGGCCTAATTTAAAAGAGATAACTTGTCAAATCGGAACACCACTGTCTTAACTAACAGCTACGATCATTTGGATTTCTGAATAACAGCCATGGAGGGGAATATAACACACACTACAGAATAGTTAAAATGTGAAAATATTTTTCTTAAATTTTTAAGTACCTCTGTTTAATTTAGCCTACCTGTCTTCCTACCATGAGGTATTCTAAAGACAAAATGGGAGGGGAGACTTTGTTTTCTGTTTCGCTGATAAAAATCACGTCCCCATGGTAGTGGTGATCATTTTAAAGGTGGGAGGGTTTTGTAGACAAGTCAAGGATGGAAAAGAGTAGGAAAAGTAGAGAGATTTTGTATCCTTTGCTTCTACTAGAATTTTAAATATTCTTAGGAGTTCATTTATGGGGAGGTTTACTTGGTGTTTTCCAAATTTTTCACAGAAAGGAGGGGATAAAATTGAGGATGTCTCATTAAATTGCCTCATGGATCTAATTGCTGAAATTGTCTTTGAAAGCCATTTGGGATAGAATTTTAGAGAACTCAGCACTTCCCTGAGAATTGTCATGTTGAGACCAATGGTGATGATTTAACAAATAAACAGAATCTCACTACTGATTAAATATGCCAAAGCAACATTTATCTTTTGGTTACTCTTGCTACAGTGACATGTGAAAACCAAAAAGCTTTTTCCTTTCACTTAATCAGACATTTAATTGGTTTTTCTTCAGAGTAGAGTTTCTTCTGATCCATATTTAGCTCACAGAAACAATGTATTAGCCAAAATATAATAATAATAAAGATGCAATTAAGAAATGTTATATGCTGTGAAATTATACTTTATACGCTCTTTGTTATACATTATATTTTAGTATGTACATAATTATTGTGCAGGCTGCCTGTGTAAAACCAGAAATGCTGGGGGCATGTGAGTGGTTCAGTCAGTTAAGTGTCCAGCTTTGGCTCGGGTCATGATCTCACAGTCTATGAGTTTGAGCCCCGCATCAGGCTCTGTGCTGACAGCCAGCTCAGAGCCTGGAGCCTGTTTCAGATTCTGTGTCTCCCTCTCTCTCTCTGCCCCTCCCCCACTCATGCTCTGTCTCTCTCTCTCTCTCTCTCAAAAATAAATAAATGTTAAAAAAATTTAATAATAATAAAAAAAGAAATGCTGTGCTGTATGGAAGATGTAAGGAGTTTTCAAGCATAATTTTGATTCCATGTGACTTTTGCATGCTCTCACTTGAGAAGTTAGCCCTCGGTAAGGGGTGGTACTACTGCATTCAAAATAAAAACAAGCAATTTTATTCACCTTTTTAAAAAAATTAAGACTAAATTCCAGAATTAAGACCTCTATATTTACTATGAAGACCCTAAGCTTTCTTCATAAGCATTCAAATTAAATGATATGCAAATATATACCAAATTTATACAGGTCACTAGGTCACTTCAGCATGGAAGAATCAAATGTCATGTATCCAAATGAAATTGAGTACAATCATTTCTCTCAACTCAGAAACTTGAATAGTTCACTCTGCCTCTGGATCTTTTTCTTTCCTTCTTCTTCAGTTTTGTTTTGTTTTTTGGTTGTTGTTGTTTTTTTTTTTCTTGTCCCTCCAATGTGAATGAAGCACCTGAGAGTATTTGACATCTTTAACCTCGAAGGGAGCCCTAAAAGCATTCCGTGCCCTCCTGCATCACATGGCGCTGAATTAAGGTGGGACATCTTCCCTCTAGAGCACATCTGACTTCCAGCCTGCAACCTCTTACTCCTAAGCTTTAACGGTCTCAGAAATTGCAAAGAAAACAATATAAAAGCACCTCCTGGATTAACAGACCATTACTGGTCCTCGACACTTCAGCAGATGAAACCCCCTTGATCCCAGACTATAAAAACGCCTTCTGAAGACTGTTCAGCTCCTCTTTGATTCCTGGCCCAAGTCTTAATTTTCTCACAGTGCTGAAGCTCTGTATTTCATTAGAGATATCACCTTAAATCCTTGTGTGTCCTTACTTGTTTGAACGGGGTTTCTCCTCTCCAGACTCATCTGTATCTATTTTGAAGGTGAACTAATAAATATCAAAATATGTTTGTGAGACCTATTGATAACAAGGGGCAGGGTAGGGCTTTTTATGGGTTTGCTTTTTAGATAAACCCCAATGATTATGAGCCCGAATTTTCTTCATTTCAAATTCACACCATATAATCACTTTGTATTGAGTCCTGAGGTTAAAAACCCCAAAAACACCCCTGTTAGGATTGGGTCTGGCTTTTATGCCACATCCACAATTATCCTTGCACTTTCTGGCTCAACTAATTTAGAGAATCTCAAATGGTGATAATCAAAACTCACAACATCTTTCCACCCCACACAACATAAATGATACTGTCACTAGAATTGGAGTCTATAGCTCTCCTATAAAGGCAAAAGATAAAAACTTGAATCTTGGTATGAGCCCAACCCTTAGTGTATCAAATGCTATTTATTCTGTATTCAGGCTGTTTTTTTGTAAATCCGTTCTAACCTATACAAAACAAAAACAAAAACAAAACAACGACCAAATACTTTTTTTCCTGAGGCATTATTTTAATCTACAGCTTAATCCATAAACATATAGCCTACAGTATCACAGGTTCCTTTTTAGTTGTTTAAAATGATAATAGTTCCATGGTTGTTTCTTGATAAATAGCACATGCCTGTTGAAAAGTTTCACAATGCAAAAAAAAAAAAAAAAGAAGAAGAAGAAGAAGAAGAAATAAAAGAAAACTGAAATTACTTTTTCCTGTGGTATTTTTTAGCTAATGAAATTATTTAGTTGAAACCGAAATTATTTATCATGGCATTAATCACAATAGAAAAAATAGAGAGCCAAGAAAGTCCCTATCTTTCACGAATTTATAATGTAAAACTATCTGCCCATGTCATTGGCTCAGCCATTTCTTACTGAAGAATCTATTTAAAAATCAATCCAATTGGTCTAAAACTATATTAGCATTATTTAAGATATTAAGCTAATTAGCTAAAAATGACTGTTTAGCTTCAAGGTAAATCCTAATTATTCCAATAGAATTATCTGCCATAAGTCTATAAAGAGATCAAAATATAGAATAGATATTGAAGACTTTTTACTCTTAGTAAGTCACAAGTCCTAGGAAAAAGGGTGGGAGCATAGCTTGGGGCATGATGAAGGCAAAGACAACTCCTCTGACTTTTATATTTAACTAATAAGGAATTTAAATGTTTCATACTCAAGATTATTAATCAAACCAGGGGCTCTTGGGAGTTGAATTGAATACTTTTATAAGGAAGACGGAATTATTCAGAATCGCACTTAAATATTTTTGTTATATGGGTTCAGCTGAGACAAATGTACAAGTACCTCTAATCACACCATCATTGGACCTACGTGAACATTAACTTCCATCGCCAAAAATCTTTTCTTTATCTGAACTTTAAAGACACATTGCACAGGTGGGCAGGTGGGAGGTGAGCCTAAAACTGAGTCAGACAAATCCTCCAAATTACTCTTCCTGAAAACCAGTGCCATAGAAAGGTGGGTGGATGGAATTTGCTGGCCAGCTGGGGTATTACTGGTTATTACATGACCTGAGGCAAGTCAGAGCCTTAGTTTTCTAACCAATCATGAGGAGGGTACTAACCTATTTTGTGAGAATATTGATCAATTCAGTGAGAAAATGCACAAAGCACATGGAACAATGCAGATTTTCAAATATGTTTTGCTTTATTTCCATTCCTTTTGAAAATAAGAGCTACAACACTCTCCCATAAAAATGAAAACTATCAAGCCTCTCCCATCACTGAAGACTTTTAGTAAGCATCTGTAAGAAACAGTGCTACACAATGTATAACGTATGTTAAAGAACCATTGTCCCCACTCTAGGAACCCCATAATCCAAGGTTGGCAAAGCTGATGAACCTAAAGAACCTAAACACAAAGGAGATGTCCATTCTAGAGGCACTTTTATATGCCGTCCTGAAAAATAGCTCCCTGTCTTTAAATAATGAGAAATCGTTTGGTTAATCATTCACTCTTTGCACGATAAATATGTTAGAGAAATCAATTTATTAAAAAAGTAGACTGGGTGCTTATTGTGGGTTATTAATTTTAAAAAGCGATAATTACTAAAGCTAGTGGATAACTGTCCATAAAGAATTTAATAGCATACCACCCGCTATGAATACTAGCTTTCATATAAATACATATATGCGTATGCATGCATATATAAATGTATGTTCACACACACATTTATTTATATTCCCAGTTATTTCTACAAAATATTTTATGTAACTTACAAAAATATATATAATGTAATACAAAATAATAAAATAGATATTTATAATCAGAGGGGAAGAGACTCTTCCAGTAAAAAAGACCATGAAAAATTGTAAGCATATAAAAGCAGGCCTTAAAGTCTTAAAGTCAGTTACTAAATGTCAATTGATAATTTGGCTTTGACTTTCTAAGGGCCAACAGAGGTCAAAATACAGAGGAAACACAGACTCCAGTATCCAACCTGATCATCAGACTAGACATTCTGGTGGCCTCCAAGAAGCAATAATTTTCCTCACACTGAGATTCAGTAGAAGTTTCTCTACTGAGGTTTCTCACAAATGGGATACTAAAGGACAGAGTGGGC
Source organism: Hyaena hyaena (assembly GCF_003009895.1). Lineage (NCBI taxonomy): Eukaryota > Metazoa > Chordata > Mammalia > Carnivora > Hyaenidae > Hyaena > Hyaena hyaena. The sequence continues at coordinate 1,166,526 of NW_024081198.1, read as the reverse complement.
AATGGAACAGCAACCCTCAGTAAATAGACTAGATTTATTTTTTAAGAAACTGTATTCTGAGAATACCACAGTATAAGTCCAGTGAACCAAACTGAAATTTACTTTGTGGGAAGAATCCCCTGGAAAGAATGTTACTGGCTAAATCGTAAAATAAAGGCGTATAAAAAGACCAGACACTCCTGACTCATCTTCTCACTTGTAAAATGAGGGAAGTAACTACATCAGTTCTAAAGTTTTTGGCTCAAAACAGAGCCTCACAATAGCTAACCTGAATGCTTGGACATTAATATTTATATTAAAGGAACAAAAAAATGTCATTAGTAAAGCTAAGAAAGGGAAACATTTGGAGAGAAGAGAAATATTATATCTTGGGTTGCCTGGCAATCTATCACTTCTCTGGATAAACTATACGAAGAGAAAACTAGTTTTCACGAACGGGAGGCCTGTTGGCAGTGAGCTTTGTTTGAGTCATTCTAGCAAGCATGGTGTTTTTTAATTCGTTGTCAATCTTCAAAAGTTAGAAGCTTTCACATAAACATGTGAATTTCTGGCTTTTCTCAAAAGAGTTGGAAATATGCTTGAATAGCAACAATCGACTGAAGCTGTGTGTGCAAGGTCATACTATAGTACAAAGTCACATGTTCCTCAGTATTCCTTGCTGTGAAATTAAGTCAGCTGACTTTCATCATGGGGCTTGTACTATTTGCTTCATATTACAGATTAAGGAGAGCAAAACATGTAACATCTCATATCCAAATTTCCCTTTCAAAAGTGAAAAGCTGATGGATAAAAACAAATTATTTCAAGAAACATTAGACTTTATTTCTCAGTGGAAGTAAAATATGAGAGTTAATATGATCTGTAAATGGGGAGACACTGGCCAAAAAGCACAAACTTCCAGTTACAGGATCAATGAGTTCTGGGGATCTAATGCACACCACTGTGATTATAGTTAATAGTTGCTAAGAGAGTAGATCTCAAATGTTCTCACCACAAAAAAGACATGGTAATAATGTGTGGTGATGGAAGTGTTAGCTAAAGCTACAGCAGCAATCATTTGTGACAAATAAGTGTATCAAATCAACACACTGTGCATCTTCCAGAATGTATTATGTCAATAATATCTCAATAAAGCCAGAGAAAATAAATTACAAAGAGTGGAAGAGGAATTTGAGGTAAGAAGATCCATAAAAGCTATATTAATCACAATGTATTAAACTTATTTGGATCTTGGGACCCATGAGTGGCTCAGTCTGTAACGTGCCAAACTCTTGATTTCAGCTCAGGTCATGATCTCACAGTTCATGAGTTTGAGCCCTGTGTCAGGCTCTTCACAGACAGCATAGAGCCTGCTTGATATTCTCTCTTTCTCTCCGCCCCTCCCCTACTCATGCTCTCTTTCTCTCACTCAAAATAAACAAACATTAAAAAAAGTTATAAGCTTATTTGGATCTTGAGTCACATAGAGAAATTACAAATATTAAAAAAGACGACCTGTTTGCTACATCTAGCTTACTCTTTCACACGAGTTATACAGTACTCAAAGGCATTTCTGTTTTACATATAATCTTACACAATAACCTATTTAATATAAAACATACTTTGGTTTAACAGGTTGTCTTTACTTCAAAGTATCCTGGCACAAATGAGAAAAGAACAGATGATGGTATTTCCAAAAGAAGAGTCTAAGAAAGAAAAGGAAATTATCTCAAAACTTCAACTAACTTCCAAAAACTTATGTGTATATAATTTTCTTTAAAGTTTACTCACATGTGGAAAAAGCAAATTGTATTTTTTTAAGTTGTTTTCTCTTTATTTTGAGAGAAAGAGACAGAGCACGAGTATGGGAGGGACAGAGAGAAAGGGAGACAAAATCCCAAGCAGGCTCCATGCTGTCAGTGTGGAGCCAGATGCAGGGCTCGAACTCACAAGCAGGAAAATCATGACCTGAGCTGAAACCAGGAATCAGCTGCTTCGCCTAGTTGGTTCAGTTGGTTAAGCATCCAACTTTGGCTCAGGTCATGATCTTGTCGACTGTGAGTTCAAGCCCCGCCACAGAACCCGGACCCTGCTTTGGATTATGTGTCTGCTTCTCTCTCTGCCTATCTCCCACTCTCCCTCTCTCTGTGTCTGTCTCTTTCAAAAATAAATGAACATTTCAAAAAAAAAGAGCCACTTAACTGACTGAAGCCACCCAGGTGCCCTAGAATGATGTGTTTTTAATGATATAAAAATGTTACAAATTCAGGTGGGGCAACAAGTTTATGGGTTTATAAACACAAGCACATTAGGCTTAATTAAGCCATTACAAGAGCATCATGTGCTAGAGGCTTACGACTATATTTTAATCATATTAAATTCATTAATATGAGGTTGAATATGAACTCTATAACAAAGATTCAAGCCTAGCTAAATATAATAAGCTGGGTCTGCAAACAAAAATTTTTAAGATTAGAAAGAATCCCTTGACAGACCTGGATTCAGACGCGACACGCCATCTTGCCTGGAGTGAATCTAGTTCTTGCACCATTTATGTTAATTATAGAGTTGCTAATCATGCTGTGAAGGATACCAAAATCAAATGGAAAAATCATTCAGGATATAAAGTAAGTTCTGATTAGGAGGAAATGCTGTATTTAATTAAAAGGAGCAGCCACACACCTGCCAAGCCTCCACTGTATAAGCACACAGTGGCTTGTCAGCTTATGATTGTTAACTCATTCGAACACGTGAAATAGGTTTCATTTCTCCGCATTCTTCTGATACACTAAAAAGGCGGGTAAAGGTGCTCAGAAGAGCAGTAAAAACAAAATAACCACAAAATTCGTAAGCACAACATGCAGTAATATTACCGCAGAGAATATAAAAAGCAACAGTTTGTCATCCAAATTCTGAGCAAATCTATGCACATGGCTCTCGCCAAAGCTGAGGGGTGCTGTCAGCAGTAGGGGCATCTAAGAAACAAGGACTAGGCTTCCTGTCTCTTCTTTTTCCCATATTCTCTTTCTTCAGTGGTAAGTTCAAGATACAGTAAAACGTCAATAGCTATACTAGAATCCCTCATTACCTGCTGGGGGTTTTTTCCCCTACCAATTTTGGGAAACAGTATCAAATCACCCATCCATATGCACACACATTTCATATCAGATCTAATTAAACACACGCACACAACATTTGTAAATATATCCTGGACTCAGTGCAAATTTAACCTCAGGGGTACCTGGGTGACTCAGTCAGTTAAGGGTCCAACTTCAGCTCAGGTCATGATCTCGCGGGTCGTGAGTTGGAGCCCCATGTCGAGCTCTGTGCTGACAGCTCGGAATCTGGAGCCTGCTTCAGATTCTGTGTCTTCCTCAAGCGCTGTGAATCTTTCACATTCAAATTTGTGTAGTAAAAACTGATCTGCAGAGTAAGACTAGCCTGCAGGACAGCCTCACTCGTAGTTAAAAGAGGCCTAAGTTCAAAAGCCGGCTTTTCCACTTGCTTGTTAAGTTACTAAGCTTCACTGTGTTCATCTGTGTAAAGGGGAAACATAATTTACCTCATAGGGTTCTTATGATAATTGAAATAACCAACCACATCAAGCATATAGGAAGTAAGCACTATATTATCACCAGTTCAGTTTTCCTATATAAACTCTTAAAACAATTTGTGTGCGCACATGCATGTGTGTGTTAGAAATCTTTCGGTAATGCAGTCATCTAATGCAGATCTTGTTAATGAATGTACTCTAACCTGAAAATGCAATTAATTCTAACATTCTATTATATAATTCTTTCTTTTTATTTCTTTTCTCAATGTTTATCTATTTATTTTGAGAGAGAGAGAATGAGTGGGGGAGGGAGAGGGGGAGGGAGAAGGAGAGAGGGGGAGGGAGAGAAGCCCAAGCAGTCTCCATGCTGTCATGTTTCATGAGATCATGACCTGAGATGAAATCAAGAATTGGATGCTTAACCGACTGAGGCACCCAGGTGCCCCTAATTCTTTCTTTTTCATAGTGTTATTTTCCTACTTCACTGAGAAGCAAGCACCCGTCACCTGGCCAGAGAAGGTACCTGAGAATCAGACGGGTCTGGCTTTGAATTAGCTGGGTGACTGCAAGTTACTTAAATGTTCCTATTCTCAGTTCTTTCATACTTGGAATAATTCTCGGTAGAAAGATTAAAGGGGTCACTTGACACAGAGTCGGGCCCAAAATAAATCGTAGCTCTTATCGATAGTATAATGTATGTAGTTATTCAATCTTTACATTAACATGTTTATTAGAGTACTTAAGATTTGTGTCATAAGTGAGGTTTAACATTAAAAATATGTAAAGGATATTTTCAAATCCTTGAATAAAACGGCTTCACTTTACTACCAATTTCTGTGATTTAAAAGATAAATGAATTTAGTTAATTGAAAGAACGAAAGCTTTCTAGTTTACCAAATTATTGACATTTGTTGAGCGATGTGGCCTCTTCCCTTGGGTGAAACAGAAATGTTAACGGATTAAAAAAAAACCCCACAGGAACATGTGATACTAAGATATTTAGAGAAATACAAGTCGTCACATGTTGATACTCTGGAGCCCTGGTAACCTTCCCGATACTTTTTCCATGAGATGCAAACACAGGAATTATTTTTCCATTTTAGTCATGCTCAGGCATGAAGGTAATTCAAAGCATAATAGATGTACTTTTCCACCAGGATTGCAGAATCAGAATGACCATAACATACTTTTGTAGAAAGAGTATAAAATTATTATTGTATTGTTTTGGCTATTTCAGAAAGAACCAGAAATCCTGCTGTGAACTCCAACAACAATAGATTTTTAAATCAACAGCTGGTTAACATTATAAGAATGAATCATGGAGCAGAAGTGACAGCTGGCTAGGAGCCAGGGAGCCCAAGAGATACTAGAGATAATTTCGGCATTTTAAGGGGAGATTTTCTTCAGTCCCTCTGACCTGGCGCTACATACATCTTAATTTAAGGCGACACATAGTGTGATAAAAAACAAAGTACAATTATAATTTAAACCCAAAGGATATAAACAAATACAAGTGTCTTCAAGGTGGTATATTTTCCAATCAGGACAAAGCATTCACTTCACCCAAGATCTCTTGGTTAAATCCTGGAAATATCTAGTGTTCCACTTAGAACCGTTTAATGTTTATTTTTTTAATAAGGAATAAATTGAATCTGATTTATGGTCAAGTTAAAACAAGACTTCTACCTATAAGCTTGACAGGTAAAGCCACACCGATCTTTAAAGCTTTAAAACCAGTCAAAAAAAAATCCGTTTCATGCTTCTGAGACTAGACAACAAAGTCATGAGAGGTTTTCCCCTTCAGATTTAGTGTAAATGTCCCCACCTGACACACACAAAAGCCAAACTATCAAACGGAACGATGATGCTGCTATTCAACACCTGCATTTCAGAGCTGGCAACAAAGGGAGACAGAGACTTTCGCCTACACACCTGTCCGATGGGTGGATGCCTTTCACCTCTTCTGTTCGTGATGGGTCCCCGCAAGATACAAGTGGAAAAGCACACTCTTCAAAGGGTGATGTGCAGAAGAACGGGGCGAGCAAAACTTCTATTTATTCCAAGGTTTACATGCTGAGTCATAGGCTTTATCTGGCAACATGCTTGGAAGGAAACTATACACTAATAGGAAAAAAAAAAAGTTTAGTTTGCTCCTAAACAAAAATTAGGGGAAGGGAAAGCAAATTTCCGAAAACACCAAAGGAAGATAAATTATTATTTAAAGGGAACTAAGTGTTCGACATTCGGTAGCAGATATGGTAGCTAATTATATCATCACTAGAAAACGTATCAAGCATAAATATGACCTATTTCTGGAAAAGAATTTTTTGAAAAAAAAAAACAGTTGTCTCATGAATGCCAGACATGTATGTAGTTTATAGCCTTTAAACATTTATTTGCACACTTAATTCAGTGTTATATGTATTCATATCATTTAAAAAATAGTGTGCAATTGTTTTAATCTACTCTTTGGAAATCTTACGGTGATAAATGGATGAGTCACTAAGAAACGGACAGATACAGCATCTCTGTGGGAAAATGTTGAACCAAGCTGCTTGTTTTAAAGTAAGAGAAAAATAAAAATTCTAATAATTGTGTGACTCAAAGCATCACATCATAGAAAACCCAAAAGATTTCACTTGTAGTACCACTTAAAATAGCAGTATGTGCAAAAGATAATTAAGTATTGGGACTTTATATATGTTAAAGCAATTAGGACTTAATTACACTTAAAAATGTTTTTTCAAACCTGGGTTAAATGTCTATGTCACTAACAATAAGTTGTCTTTAAAGCATTTTAATTTATAAAATAGTGACTTCAAATTACCCTATGTATCTAAATGGATTTCACAAAACAAGATTTTTGAGGCGCTTTAATAATGATTTGGATGCACAGAACTCATTTTTTTTCATTGTTTAAAAAATAGGGATATCCATGTACACCACCCTCATTTCTAACACTGCCATGTGTTTCAAAACAAGAGGGGGAAAGCTCGAAGTTTGTGTGCATTTCTGATGTTAGATGTGGGCAGGAGCAGAACCTCTTTGGAGTTTCCAGAAGATGAAAAAACAAGCAACTTTCTTTCATGCTCTTTTCTTAATAGACACAGAACAGAGCTGTGCAGCCACCGTGTAACCAAGTATCAAGCTCTGGAATTCTCCCCAAAAGTTGTGACTGGGTAACGTTTATATTGAAAGGAAGTGATTTAGTCATTTACGTACTATTACCATTCAAGAGAGGAAGTGCACATACGGGGCCAGAGCATCACCCGAACACCCTGCATCTCTGTGGCCATCCTCCTAACCCGTGCTTGAACTTTGGTGGCAGTTAAAACTCAAACTGGATTGTCCACTACCTATAAATGAAGCTGCAGTGTGCTGACTGTGAGGATAAGGTTTGAGCAAGCTAATAAGTTTTAGTGGCTGAAACTTTTGGTAATCTGGCTTTAAGTGTCATGGGTCTTTCAAGGTGGATTCCATCTGTCCTATAAAGTTATGTATTGAAACATAATGCATCTCTTTGATCTCCTTTGTAAGAACCCTATGAAGTCAACAAAATGCCCCCATTGACTCAACAACCAGATCCCCAAACTGTTGACATGAAAGATTTTAACACTTGTAAGTGTTAGTAAACAGTAAGGGAGCTATGTGTTGAAAGCCTCTCAGTAAAAGGAGTTGGTGATGGGCTGAGTCTGGCCACAAGTACAGGCTGTCCTACTAATATTTGGTAACAAAATCAGACAAAAGAGCATGGCTCAAACCAGAATTAGGCTTGGTAATGCCCATTCACATACAATCCCTAAATTATTCCCTAAAAAAGCATTTATATTTTATTTCCAGATCATTTGAGTTAGTAGAAAAAAAAGTATTCCAGCAACATAGATTCATACTATGGTAAAGAACACAAAGAATATATACATGTATGTGGAATTCTGTATGTATGTATATATTTCTGTTAGTTTATGATGTTATGTATATGTGTGTGTATGCATGTGCACATTCAAGGCAGGTGCAAAGAGGGAACAGGGTGCAGAGAAAATCATGCTGACTTTTTCAGTCAGAATGATCCAAATCCAAATATTGGCTATTACTGCTGGGTAGCCTTGATCCTTTTTCCTATCTTTAAAAATGAGTAAGTATTAATACTTACTTCACTGGTTTTTAGATTAAGATCAGCTATATTAAGCACGTAGGATAGTAGCAATCAACAAATACTATTTTTCTTTTCCTTCCCTGTATCAGCATCAAACCCAGACTTGAGTCCAAGTTTTTAATCCAGTTTTGAATTTAATTAGTCTGCTGTTTCAGCATTAACATATGTCCTCAAGTTCTTGAGATATTGAACACATGCTCTGTAGGCTCTTTTTGAAAGGCAAGGAAATGTGGTCTGTCTGAAGTTTGCAATTCCCTGCTGATACATCAAGCAAGGCAAAACGTTGTTCATCCTTCAACAAGCTGGTCAGGTGTCGTCCTCTCCTCTATAAAGACTCCCACAGTCCTGCTGGGCAACAATAATTAAATGTTCATTTCTCTGTTCTCCCAAAACTTGGGTGATGTTATTATCATAATACTTATTATATCCCATTCTAGTTACTTCTCATCATGTTGTGATCATAGTACTGATTAAATTGCATTGTATTTACTTCTTGCCCTATCTACTTTCTATTAGAGAAATGGAGCTCCATGCGGTCAGGATCTGTGTCTTATCCTTCCTGACTTCCCCAGCATGTAGCACAGCTTGGTAGATAGAAACACATAATGAAAAGATAGAGGGAAGCAGGAAAGCAAGCCAGAAGGATTATTTCCCTACTTCTCTTATATTGTGTCTTTGATCACGTACTCAACAGTGAGTAAGGTTTAAAAATAAATAATTCCATTAGCTGGAAGAATCAAATAGTTCTAAGACCTTCCCAGTCTTGGGAATATGATTCTGTATTATTTCAGCATCTCACTTGTGAGCTGCCTCAAAGATCTGCAAATTTTCTAACACCCTCTAGCCGAGCATATGACAGATGGCTCTGAGATCAGTACTGTATTTTTGTGTGTAAAGCAACAAACATTCTATCCAGGTGGCATATGTGTACACATATTAGCAATGCTAGATGCTTTAAGCTTGCAAACAGAGACCTGACTGAGGAAATGTAAATGCCACATGAATTTATATAAGCACATGAGCCTTTTATTTAATTCAAAATTAATACTCATGGATAGCTGTCCATTTACAGATGTATTGCCTCTTCTCAGTTAGCCAGCCTTATTCAATTTCCCTCCTGGCTATAGCTTTATCCTAGGCATTTCCATTTACACACACACACACACACACACACACACACACACGCCCACGCACACATCTGTCACATACACATACATAAGTGCCACATTCTCTCAATCATCTTCCACCACGATTGCCACCAAAGTGATCTGCCTACAGCTCAAATCTGGTCAATTCACTTCAATACCACAACTTCTACATCACCTATGAAAAAGTCGAAACTCAGTGTATACCAACCATAAGCAAACTACTTCCACTTGTCAGTTATACCAACCTCTCTTATGTCTCTTTTCTTCTGCACATGTTGTTTCCAAATAATAAACTGCCATTTGCATGCTTCTCTTATTTAAAAAAAAATTTCCTTTCCTTTTTTTTTTTTTTTTTTTTGAGAGAGAGACAAAGGGGCACAAGTGAGCAGAGGACAGAGAGAGAGAGAATCCCATTAAGGGCAGAGACAGAGAGGTGAGGCTTACCCCAAGTGGGGCTCGTACTCACCTGATATGGGACTTGAACTCATGAACCATGAGATCATGACCTGATGTCAGATGCTTAACTGGCTGAGCCACCCAGGTGCCCCTGCTCTTGTTTTCAGGTCAATTGTCAATGTCTATGAAAAACTTCCCACAACAATACTTTCTCCCTTTGCCCACTGAGGAGTCGGATGCCTGTCTACTCTGACCCCAGGATACCCTGTGTAGATGGATATGTCATGCCTCATAATACTGTTCTATATTTTTTACATATATATTTGCCTCACAAAATTGTATGCTACTTGAGAATGGGAATGGAGTCTTTTTTAAATCTTTTTATGTCTTTCTTTCTTTTTGAGAGAGAAAGAGACAGAGCAAGCAGGGGAGGGACAGACAGAGAGGGAGACACAGAATCTGAAGCAGGCTGTTAGCACAGAGCCCGACGTGGGGCTCGAACCCATGGACTATGAGATCATGACCTGAGCTGAAGTTGGATGCTTAACCGACTGAGCCACCCAGGGTCCCCCAAAGGAGTCTTGAACATTAATGTATACTCAGCACGTAGAACACTGCATGTGCTTACTTATTTGTTAAATAAATAAATGACTCTATGGATACTATCCATAAAGTATTCATAATAACTTTATATGGACATCCATGGAATTACAAAGCTTAAATCAAACACTAGAAGATATCGTTGAAACGTTGAGGATCAGAACTGAAGAATCAGATTAGAGTGGGGTTAGTCATACACGAAAGAATGCTCGACTTTATGTCATATCATTTCTTTTTTTAAATGTTTATTTTTGAGAGACAGACAGAGAGCTAGTGGGGGAGGGGAAAAGAGAGAGGCAGACAGAGAATTCGAAGCTGGCTCCAGGGTTAGAGCCTGACATGTGTCTCAGATTCATAAACCGTGAGATCATGACCTGACTGAAGTCGGATGCTTAACCAACTGAGCCACTCAGGCACCCCCATATCATATTATTTCTTTAAGTAAGATCAAGTCAGTTTGAAACCTTTATATATATGTGTGTGTGTGTGTGTGTGTGTGTGTGTGTGTGTGTATATACACACATATCTATGAAGGGTCTTTCTAACCAAGGTCCCCCTTGAGACTTCCAGATACCATTCGGTGGCGTGCATTTTCATCCTCAGAGCAGGCAGTAGGACATGGAGCAAGCCCAGGAGTAGAACATAAGTGCAGCTCCCAAGGACCAAGGTTTCCCAGCTGCCAGTGCTAGTGTCAAAAACCACAGGCTCCTCAGGCCCTCTGGAAAACTTGGAGCCCCAGCTTTCAGAGCAGTGGGTGTGCTCTGTCTCCCAGCAGCAAAGGTTGGCACATAAACCCTTCATCGTCTAGGTCTGCCTAAGACCTATTTTCTAAGTCTCCATCAGCGCCATGGAGCTTCGCCAATCAGCCTCAGAATGACAAGGTTAAAGAATTCGCTAGATTGTAATTTTGTCACAAGTCAGATCCAGCAGAGGCTTGCTGTTTTTGCCTTCCCAGAAGCTGATCACCACACAGGAAAAGAAGCAAGGCCTTGGCTCCCTCTACAGAAAGAAGAGACAGATAGTCCTGGTTAGCCAGGACATTAGGAAGAAAGCCAAGCCTGGCTAACTAGGTACTCCTGACACATTGCATCTTCAGAGAGTGATGGGGGGAGAAAAATGAAAAACACAGAGCTAATCAAAGTTTCTTCACAGCACAGAGAGCAGAGTATAAAGTCCAGCAGCCAACTGGCAGTATTATGAGCTAACGTATTTAAACAGATTTGTGGCTTCATCCTGACAGTAGGATTCTAGATTGCTCATTCTATCTATGCTTTGTTTCACAAGTTTCCTAAGTTCTCGTGTTTCCTAACTTTAAATGTTTTATTGAGTGTCAAGTTCTCTGGGATAGCCATCATCTCCTGTTGCCTTCCAGTCTTGATGAAGAAATCCCAAATCTGTGTCTCCACGGTTATTAAAGGGGATGTGGCACAACAAAGGTCGGTCAACGGGGAAAAAATTATGCATCATGTAGACCAGCCTCCTCATCCCTCAGATGAAGGAAGAGAAGCCAGTGGAAGCTAAGTTACCTGTTCTAGATCATTATATCCATTGAACGGGATACATGGAACGTTAGTCTTTACCTACTGATCACCTCCATGACACCTTGCCAGTTCGAGTGTCACTACCAGATTGGCAATATTCTCATGGTTACAATTCTCCCCATTACTCTAAGTTGCTATAAGTAAAGAAGCGCCTCCATTAGTTGACCTTGAGTGTGTTCAAGCCCTTCTTCCTTCGTGTCTGTATTATTTTTTGACTAGGGATATGAAATGGGAGAGATCATGTGTGACTCTAAAGCTGTACTTCTTGCTGGAATTCGGACATGTCTGGTTACACTGAAGCATTTTCTGACACAAATATACACTATCGATTGCCAATTTTGTTTATTCAACAACTATTTACTGAATACCTACTATGGGCTTCCCACTGTGATGAGTAGTGGGCGAGATACATACACACACCTATGTACACACGCACAAATGATATGCACAAAGATCTATACTGTGCTAAGTGCTGTGAAAAAAAATCGCAAAGTTGGGGAATTAGCTTTGGGCAGGAAGTTACACTTTAAATCAACTTAAGGCATTTTCTCACAAGACATGAACATTTATAGAACTATGCTCAGGAGAAGGTGTTTTGTTTTTGGATAAAGCTTTCCCTACCCTTTGGTAATTGGCCAATGCCCTTATTCTACATCGGTTAAATATGTGCTGCACAAAGGTAATTCTAATTATTGGTGACCAATTAAGTAGTGCTCTACTTTCTTCTTAAATATATGGTTATTAATTCACTTGGACTGCCCCATGTCACCTTTTAAACCACATCTCAGTGAGGTTAGACCAACCACCATCCCCAAGGATGAGCAAATTCTTCAGTGTCAACATTCTTCTTCTATGCTCTGGGTCAGAAATGGATCACATACTTAACTCTTTTTAATTATTTGTTGAAATGAGAGGAAGTTCCAGTTAAATTCCTGCCCTTGCTTTCAAGTTTCTGGCAGGAGCTTGCACTTACTTGTACCCTTGACAGGAGATAGTTTTTTTTTTTTTTGATAGCTAAAATTGCAATTGCTTTTATTTTATTTTATTTTTTTTTTTTTTTACAAATAGTTTATTGTCAAATTAGTTTCCACATTAACACCCAGTGCTCATCCCCACAAGTGCCCTCCTCCATGCCCATCCCCCCCCCCCCCCCCCACACCCATCAGTCCTCAGTTTTTTCTCAGCATTCAAGAGTCTCTCATGGTTTGCCTCTCTCCCTTTCCCCCACCATTTCCGCCCTTCTTCTCCCCCTTGTTCCTCCGTCAAGTTCCTCCTAATCCTCCTATACGTGCAAACATATGATATTTGTCTTTCTCTGCCTGACTTATTTCGCTCAGCATAACACCCTCAAGGTCCATCCATGTTGCTACACATGGCCAGATTTCATTGTTTCTCATTGCCATGTAGTATTCCATGGTATAGATAAACCACATCTTCTTGATCCATTCATCTGTTGATGGACACGTAGGCTCTTTCCATGTTTTAGCTATTGTGGAGAGTGCTGCTATGAACATTGGGGTACATGTGCTGACAGGAGATAGTTTTATTCTATCTGGAAGATTCAACACTGAACAAATGAACAATACGAGGAGAAATGAACAGAAGGGTTGAACTGTGGAGCGATACCCGACAACCTCTTTAGTGATCTTCTTCCTGTTTAGAGCTATCACTTATTCCACAATACATTGGTGATGAAATGTAAAATAGAAATAAATGTGAATTTTACATCATTTGAAGAAAACAAAAGTTTCTAAAAGCAAAAGTCACGTGGATAATAATCATTTATAACTCAACAGTTTTCACTTGGACTTACAGTAAGGGAACAATATAGTACATGATTCACAGTTATTCAAGCATAAAGAGCAACCCATGTGCCTCTTAAAAGCTATCAATAGATCGTTATTGCTTCTAAGAAGATAAAAATAGGGTGCTTTGAAATTTTGTTTTTTGAGAGAGAGTGCATGTGCATGCCAGATGGGAACAGGGGAAGGGCAGAGAGAGAGAGAGAGACAGAGAGAATCTCAAGCAGGCTCCACACCCAGCATAGCACCTGATGCGGTGCTCGATCCTATGATATCATGACCTGAGTTGAAATCAACAGTCAGTCACATAACTGACTTAGCCACCCAGGCACCAGAGTTTGGATTTTTTTATATATACATAACATGGTTTAAATAAATTAGTACTTCATTCTAAATACAAAGTCAGGACTAGTACACCAGAGGCAAGGAAAACAAAAGCAAAAATGAACTACTGGGACTTCATCAAGCTAAAAAGCTTCTGCACAGTGAAGGAAACAATCAACAAAACTAAAAGGCAACTTATGGAATGGGAGAAGATACTTGCAAATGACGTATTGGATAAAGAGTTAATATCCAAAATCTATAAAGAACTTATCAAACTTAACTCCCCAAAAAACAAATAATGCAGTAAAGACATGAATAGACACTTTTCCAAAGAAGATATCCAGATGGTTAACAGACACATGGAAATGCTCAACATCACTCATCAGGGAAATACAAATCAAAGCCACAGTGAGATACCACCTCCCACCAGAATGGCTAAAATTAACAACACAAGAAACAACAGGTGTTGGGGATGATTCAGAGAAAGGGGAAACCTTCTTGCACTGTTGGTGGAAATGCAAACTGGTGCAGCCACTCTGGAAAACAGTATGGAGTTTCCTCAAAAAGCTAAAAATAGAACTACCTTATAATTCAGTAATTGTACTGCTGGATATCTACCTGAAAAATACAAAAATACTCATTCAAAGGGATACGTGCACTCCTATGTTTATAGCAGCATTATTTACAATAGCCGAACTATGGAGAGAGCCCAAATGCCCATCGAGTAATGAATGAATAAAGAAGTGTATGTATATATATATATACACACAGTGTATATGTGTATATATATATATATATAGTGTGTGTATATATATATATATATATATATATACACAGTGGAATATTACTCAGCCATCAACAAGAATGAAATCTTGCCATTTGCAACAACGTGGATGGAGCTAGAATGTATTATGTTAAGTGAAATAAGTCAGTCAGAGAACGACAAATATCATATGATTTCACTCATCTGTAGAAATTAAGAAACAAAAGAGATGAACATATGGGATCAGGGACAAAAAGAGAGAGAGGGAAACAAAATCCAAAAGACTCTTAATAATAGAGACAAGCTGAGGGTTGATGGAGGGAGGTGGGTGGGGGGTGAACTAGATGGGTGAGGGGTAGGAAGGAGGGCACTTGTTGGGATGAGCACTGAGTATTATGTGTTAAGTCATGAATCACTGAATTCTACTCCTGAAATCAATATTGTGCTGTATGTTAACTAGCTAAAATTTAAACAAACAAAAATAAAGTCAGGACTAATAAACAGGATAAGACACAATTCAATTTCTACAAACATGGTCAAAAGTTTTGAATCACTTAAAGCAGTGTTTCCCCAAGTCATCTGATGACTGCAGGTCAGTATAATTCTTGAGTTCAGATTCCAGGCATGAGACAGGAGAAGAGCAATAAGGGTGGGAATAGAATCAAGCTTCAAGCATTTTAGTGGACAAAATGAATTATAGAGTAAAAAAGAACATAGATTTACCCTCATGGCTCTGTAGTTGAAATAGTGACCCAGAGGCTCTTAGGGGTTTGTCATACTATGAGAGTTACCAAAAAAAAGAAAAAATTTAAAAAAGCCCAATTGATTTGAAATTATATTCAGATTTTTTTTCTTAGTAAATTCATTTGTAGATAATTGATAAAAAATATTTGGAAGAGAATGGGTTTCTCAAAATGCACTTAAGTAGCCTTTGCAGTATAAGTTTTGCATAGAATTTTAGCCAGTATGTTGAGTTTCCATTTTGTGTTTGAAGCCTTTTAGATTGCCAGTCACTAATTAAAAAAGAACTTGGGGCAGGGGTGGGGGCACCTGGGTGGCTCAATCAGTTGAGAATCCAACTCCAGCTTAGGTCATGATCTCGCATGTCATGAATTCGAGCTCTGCGTCAGGGTCTGGGCTGACAGCTCAGAGCCTGGAGCCTGTTTCAGATTCTGCATCTCCCTCTCTCTCTGCCCCTTCCCTGCTCATACTCAGTCTCTTTCTCTTAAAAATAAATAAATTATTTAAAATTTAAAAAAAAGAAAGAACTTGGCTTTGTGGTCTATTAAATACTGGTGACGTTTTAGATGCCACTTCATAAAAAGGGGGAAATTCAAGATTATGTATGTTCTAAACATACACAATTTAAGTTAAAAATTTTAATTTAAGCAAATATATTTTCTTAGCAATCACAAAGAACAGGGTACAGACACAACTTCTTGGAAGAGGAAATATCCATGAACTGAAGACGGCTGCGGATGACCAATATATTGTGGATAATTTTCTAGTCATTGGGAAACACTTACATATGGGTAGCATCTATAAAATAACAAATAATGGAGCCACAGCAATAAATTTGTATGTGATATTTTAAGTTGTGAGTGGGGCTTCAATTGGTGGTCCCAAAATGTTGCTACCCCTAACCAATCAGGACTATCAGATAGGCTTCTGTGCCTGAACATCTTCATTTGTTACAAGGTCCTTAAAGCTTAACTATAGATATATTCCTGTGAGATATTTCATACAAAAACCATTCTACTGTGGTCAACTACCTCTAAAATTTCAGCCCCAGGTGAGCTGTTTTTGAGCTCCAGGGTAGAGAAAAAATAAGGTTCTTCACTTTCCCAAACCTCTTGCAAATTTTCCCTTTAAGCTCTATTTTATGCTAAAGAAATTCCCCGTGTTTCAGGTCAGAACAAGGTCAAACCAGAGGTGTATTTTGTAAATAAAAGTGTGACCCATAAAGCGATTTGTTTCATTTTCCAGTGCAAATGTTATTTGAAGTAAAGATAATACATTTGTAATTGATATAATCTTTTACCCTGCCTCGGCTTTGTACATCGGGGGCTTTCAGACATCAAGAGAGCTGTTTGCATGCTTCTACTTGCTTGCGATCAAGGCTCTGGACCAGAATTCACTAGTTAACATTCTCAAGTCTGCAACTCTGTGAAGATTAGAGGGAGCTGTTGTTGAAGAAAAAGTTATTGCACAAATAGAAGGAAATCTATGTAATTTGTATTTACCTCATTAGATGGCAGCACAACATTTCAAAACCAGGCTAACATTTTGGTGAAGGATAGGATCTCGCTCAGAAGTGGTGAAAGGGAATTAAATGTGCTAAACTCAAGTATTTACATGAGCTCTCTCTACCATATCTTGAATGTATCCATCTAAACTCAAATATAATGTTTGAAAACAGACCTTACATCACACAAAATGGCATTTATGCTCATTCATTCAAAACATATGCATTGAGCACCTACTAATTGTCAGGGACTATTCTAGATACTTCAGGGTGCCTGGGTCGCTCATTAGGGTAAGCATTTGGCTTTTGGTTTTGGCTCACAGTTTATGGGATCGAGCCCTGAGTCAGGCGCTGCACTGAAAGCCTGGAGTCTACTTGAGTTCTCTCTCTCTCTCTCTCTCTCTCTCTGCCCGTCCCTCATTTTCACTCTAAGTAAATTTAAAAAAAAAAAAAAAAACAAATTAAAAGAAAATAATCTAATTTTTAAAAAGGCCTAGCATATTAATGGCTGCTGACATGTTCATCTGGGTCCAACCTGATTTTCATGCACATAGATGTAATTGAAGCTTTGAGACACGTATGATTCCTCTTCTCCCCAATTCCTTATGAAGTTTTCCTCGTTGAAGAAGCCATATTTTACTTTTTCCTTTGTCTAGTTATTTTTAGAACAGAGCATTAGCATTTTCTAGAAACTACTTAAATATGTGCCTTCGTGGTTTCTTCTTACACATAGCATTAAACTAAGCTGGAGGGACTGGAGTATTGTCCATAGATAGAACTGTTGTTTACAATCCAAAACCTCATTTATTTTACCAGATATAATTCAGACTGTTACTTTTTCATGTGATTTATAAGGACCAATAAATTTTGTTATTCCATTTCAATAAATTCTTGCTTGTCTATATATACATACAGGCATTACACCTTTCACATAAATGTCTATGCATAATAGAATAACAGAATTAAAAATAGAAATGATCTATACCATTCCAACACTTCTGGAAAGGATTACAAAGAAACTTGATAGTGGCAACAAAAAATGTAACGCATCAACATTTTAAAAAATATACTGAGAAACTCCCCACACCTCTCAGAAATGCATTTCGGGGCATCTGGGTAGCTCAGTCGGTTAAGCATCCGACTTCAGCTCAGGTCATGATCTCACAGTTTGTGGGTTCGAGCCCCACATCAGGCTCTGTGCTGATGGCTCAGCCTGTTTCAGATTCTGTGTCTCCCTCTCTCTCTGCCCCTTCCCCACTCATTCTCTGTCTCTCAAAACTGAATAAATGCTAAAAAAAATTTTTTTAATGCATTTCAGCATCTTCCAACTCTTATCCAGCTACTGGACATTTTTCTTGGCCCACTAGGCACCCACTGCACCAGGCACAGGGAGGCACAGATGAAACGGAACACCACTCCTGTTCCCAGGGAGCTAATTGTTTAATGATGGAGACAGACACTCACACAGCTCACTTCAGGACAGGAAGAGAAGTGGTGCAGTTGAAGCATCAATAAAATGTTGGTGGACCGAGGAGCCAGAGAACGTTTCACAGACAAAACAGAAGAGAATTGAAAACCGAGTTTATTTGGCAAGGAAGGAAAGTGAGATTTTTCATGGAGAGGTTTAAAAAAAAAGACTCTAAGAATTTTTAAAAGAAAATTATTTTCTTGGATACCAAGATAATTTTTACATGTCTGAGTCTTATGTGTGGGGAAAACAGGGGGATTTTTTTTTGTAGAAAATATTCAGGGAGAATATATTTGCAAATGACATGTTCAAAAATATAGGGCCAGCATTCAAAATATATAAAGAATTTATACCAATTAACACCCCCGAAACAAATAATCCAATTCAAAGAAGACATCCAGAAGGCCAACACCCATATGAAAAGACACTCAATATCTCCGATCATCACGGAAACACAAATCAAAACTACAAGAGACATCATCTTACCCCTGTCAGAATGGCTAAAATCAAAAACACAAGAAACAACAGGTGTTGCCGAATCTTTGGAGAAAGAGAAGCTCTCTTGCACTATTGGTGGCAATGCAAAATGGTGCTGCTACACTAGAAAACAGTAGGGAGTTTCCTCAAAGTTAAAACTAGAACTAGCCTACAGTCCAGAAATTGTGCTACAGTGTATTTACCCAAAACAATACAAAAACACTAATTCAAAGGGATACAGGCACCCCTATATTTATAGCAGCATTATTCACAATAGCCAAGTTATGGAAGCAAGCCAAGTGGGCATCAATAGATGAATGGATAAAGAGGTGGTGTATATACATGGCATATTATTCAACCATAAAAAAGAATGACCTTTTGTCATTTGCAATGATGTGGTTGGAGCTAGAGAGTATAATGGTAAGTGAAATAAATCACTCAGAGTAAAACATAAATACTATATGAATTCCCACATATGTAGAATCTAAGAAACAAATGAGCAAAGGAAAAAGAACAGAGAGAAAGAGACTCTTATTTTTAAATTTTTTTTAATGTTTTATTGATTTTTGAGAGAGAGAGAGAGAGACAGCGTGAGCAGGGGAGGGTCAGAGAGAGAGGGAGTCACAGACTGAATCAGGCTCCAGGCTCTGAGCTGGCAGTCAGCACAGAGCCCGACGCGGGGCTCGAACCCACGAACCGCGAGATCATGACCTAAGCGAAAGTCGGACGCTTAACCGACTAAGCCACCCAGGCGCCCCACTAATATGACACTTTTAACTATATTGGAATTAAAATTAAAAATATAAAATAAATTTAAGAAAATGTGTATTCAGTGAACATATCTGGCTAAGACTGAATGGTACTAGATCTACAAGAGAAATTATGGTAATAGAAGCCATTCCGTGTTTATTACTGTAGACAGTATAGCTTAGTGAGAAAACTGAGTGACTAAGACTCCCTGTGTTTGAACCCCACTTACATTATTCACTAATTATCTGATCTTAGTTAAGAGGCTTTTTCTCTTTGAGACTGAGTTCCTTGGTCTGGAAAAGAGCATCACAATAGTCACCTGAGAGGGATGGCGTACAGAATAAGTGAGCTAATCCATGTGAAGTGCTTTTCTCTTTGCCTGCCAAATATTACTGTTTTGTGCCATCACCATGCTCAATGCTGTCCCTGAATTACTTCGTTTTGTCTGACCAACACTCCTGTGACATAGGCGTCCTATCATTCCCAGTTGCGTATTAAAAAACCGAGTGAGGCTCAGAAACAAACTTGGCCATGAATCATGGCCAAGATGATACATTCCACTAAATGATGAAACCAGGAAAAATTATTTACAATCTGGTGAAAGGAGCAGAGAAGTAAAGAGATGATTAGCATACAGTACAATAAGGAATACAATACAGATAAGCACAAATTGTTGAATAAGTAAAGAAAAAGAACCCCCTAACCTGGAAAGGAAGATTCTAGCAATGGTTTCCTGGAAGTGTCATGCTGGAATTAAATCCTAAAGGATGGCCTTATTGAAGAATAGAGGGAAGGCATTCCCTACCATTCCAGTTATTCGGATTTAATGAATTGTTAACACGTCTGCTTCATCCAGATGCCATAAATACATTTGTTATTAGAAATGTCATTCTAGGGGAGCCTGGGTGGCTCAGTCAGTTAAGCATCTGACTTCAGCTCAGGTCATGATCTCATGGTTCATGAGAGAGGGTTCGAGCCTCTCATCGGGCTCTGTGCTGACAGCTACCTCAGAGCCTGGAGGCTGTTTCAGATTCTGTGTCTCCTCTCTCTCTCTGACTCTCTCCTGCTCTCTCTCTCTCTCTCTCTCAGAAATAAATGAAGCATTAAAAAAAAATTATAAAAAAAGAAAAGAAATGTCATTCTTGGGGCGCCTGGGTGGCTCAGTCAGTTGAGCGTCCGACTTCAGCTCAGGTCATGATCTCACAGTTCATGAGTTTGAGCCCCACATCAGACTCATTGCTGTCAGCCTTTCTGCGTAGAGCCTGCTTCAGGTCCTCTGTACCCCTCTCTCTGCCTCTCCCCTACTTGGTGCTCTCCCCTGCAAAAATAAATACATATATATGTAAATAAATGTTTTTAAAAAGATTTTTAAAAAAATGTCACACTAGAAATTATCTGGAGAATAAATGGCTTACCAAGGGGAGATTGAAGAGAAATAAATTAATGAATTGCTATATGTAAGAGATGGAAGGTCCTGTAATGAGACAAAGGCAATGAGATTTAGATTTAGCCGGAATCAGAAGTCATGTTTCTGGTGGTGTTTTTGCCCACATACAACACCAGTTCCTCGTCCTTCTAGTTGCTCATTTTCTGAGCCCGCACACACAAAAAACAAAGACCTACGGATGTCAAAAGAAGAGTGAGGTGCAGATGAGTCAAGCAGACTTGACCACAGAACACAAACTTCGTGCACGGCAGCCATTCCCCCTTGTTGCACACGGCACTGCGGCCTCCCTCCAGCAGGGTCACCTACAAAACCTCCCACATGTCAAAAGTAAGACTTTCTCCTCTGAGTATGGAATAACAATCATAACCGTGACTGTGAGGATGTGCTAATGTTTGCAGTCAGGGAAAGCTTGCATAACCACTAGGTGTCTTCCTCCCGTGTTGAAAGAGTCTATATAATGAAAGAGGAAACACTGAAGTAGCAGTTTGTTTGCATTTGTACCCTTTATTATTAGTGACAATTTAAAAAACTTTTTAACATTTATTTATTTTTGAGAGAGAAAGAGACAGAGTGAGAGTTGGAGAGGGGCAGAGAGAGAGGGAGATGCAGAATCCAAAGCAGGCGCCAGGCTATGAGTCGTCAGCACAGAGCCCGACTCAGGGCTCGAACTCACAGACTGTGAGATCATGACCTGAGCCCAAGTCGAACACTTAACCGACTGAGCCATTCCAGGCGCCCCACATTAGGGACAATTTTAAATAGCCTCCTCACAGATGAATGCTATTATGTTTGCAAAGGTATGCAATGGTCAATGTGGCATCTCCTACAGCCTAACAGTGTTCCCTTGCTAATTAAAGACCTACTTACTGTTTAATAAAGTTTTTCCCACCTTGAGTCATATTGAAATCATATTTAGGCATGTTATTTTATGTATATATCTCTCTGTTGGTGATCTCCAGCCTTAGTGTCAAGATATGCACATAGGAAAATTTTATTTTTCCTTTATTCTTATTGTTTTGTACATAAGTCCTTTTTTAGAGGTTTCAGGGATTTTTATTTAGAATTTCCCCTAGTTAATGGCACAAGGCAACTAATATATACAATACATATTATATGTGCAATATATAATATATAGTAATCAACATATAATTTCTTATGATTGATATATAAAAAAAGCTTCAAAGACTTTTTGAGAGTAAACAATCCCACGAACACAAATTATTTGTTAAAGACTGATCGCGCCATGAATGATTTGGAGCACACATGAGAAGAAGAATGTGCCTTTGATGAGAATGTTGTTGGTCCCCAGCTGACTCCTCCTCACCGTCTTCATGTTACTTCCAGGGAGTGAACCATCATCACTTCGAACTGCATTGTTGCAACAGGAGACGTTAAGTAACCTATTAATGTTGAAGGATGGCTGGTCCAATTTTTCAGTTACTTCTGCATTACTTGGTAAATTTAGGTTGCCCCTCAGGATCTGGTATCCCCCAAAAGACTTGGGTTTCCTTGGCCCTTTGGGTTTGTGACAGGCTGAGTCTCTGAATTTATGACTTTCTGGGGTTAGAACAATAGAGTTTCTTCAGAAGGTTAACACTCCTCCCCTTTTTATTACCTTCTCCTACTTTCCCTTCCCCTCGTTTCAATCTCTCATCTTTCAATTTTGTTTTCCCTCCATACGCCCTCAGCCTCCCTGCAAGAAGTTTCCTCTGTGAGAGGTATGTGTTTGAACAAAGTGAAGGCACTTTCCCCAACAGTTCCTAGTCAGATTTCTCCATTAGAAAGTTGTGATGGAAGATAACAGTTGATACATTTGTGTGCTTTGATGGTTTCCTAATTGACAAGGCAATAATTCAACCTGTAATCACCCAATGGCATTACTGGCCAAAAACATTTCTTGAAAGCAGCACTCAGGTGAATTTCTTCTTCAAATGGACATCTAACATAGCAAAATAGCTTGGGAGGTCTAGCAGTATGCACATAAAGTGTTGTTGTTTTAAGCTTCAAGTTTTCTTAAAATTATTTCCTTTGTTTGCTGGGTTTCTAATTACAGATATATGAAGAAGCTGGATTTTTATATATAAGATGACTCTTCAAAAATGTTTGTGATTAGAAACACTGAAATTTTTATGTCAGCCCAAATTAATTTTAGATTTGAGAACCCAAATGCTTGAAGAGCCTCACTGATGTGTCCATGAGAATGGAATAGCATATATACTGGTAATATCGATATAGATACATTCTTTTTTTTTTTTCTAGGAGAGAGAGAGACAGCGTGAGCAGGGGAGGGTCAGGGAGAGGGAGTCACAGACTCTGAAACAGGCTCCAGGCTCTGAGCTGGCAGTAAGCACATAGCCCGACGCGGGGCCCGAACCCATGAACCGCGAGATCACGACCTGAGCCAAAGTCGGACGCTTAACCGACTAAGCCACCCAGGCGCCCCGATATAGATACATTCTTACAAACACAACTAAAATGCAGTCTACCAGCTCTTCCAAGATTTTTTTTTTTGGCAGAAGACTTAACTTTTTCTTTTCTGTCGTGACTTAACATTTAAACAATTATAGTAACCATACTCCTTAAGGGAAATGTGAGTAACAGAGTAAAATAAAATGAAGGATAAGGAGACTGTATCATTGATTGGTTAACTGTATCAATGTTGGTCTTCTAGAATAGGAGTAATATGTGTGGTAAAATCTGGGATCTTATTAATAGTATGATAGACAAATTTGGAGTCTCTTTCACAGTAGACAAACAAGTATAAAGATGCTCATAATTCAGTGTGATGACAAGTTAAAATTATTAAAACTGCTATATTAAAGGCTTACACTGCACCAGAGTCTGGGCTGCATAATTTACAGACATAAAATAAAACAACCTCAAAGGAAAACAAGCCACAAAATGATGCACCAGTTTCTTAGGGTGGCCATAACAAAATGCTACAAACCAGGTGGCTTTAAACAACAAAAGTTTGGGACATCAGGGTGACTCGATCGGCTAAGTGTCCAACTCTCGGTTTTATCTCAGGTCATGAAATCACGGTCATGAGTTTGAACCCCATATCAGGCTCTGCACTGACAGTATGGGACTTGGGATTCTCTCTCTCTACCCCTCCCCTGCTCACACTATCTCTGTCTCAAAATAAATGAACAATTAAAAAAAAATTAAACAACAGAAATGTATTGTCTTACAGATCTGGAGACTAAAAGTCCAAACTCAGGATGTCAGTAGAGCCACATTCCCTTTGAAACCTGAAAGAGACAATCCTTCCTTGGCTCTTTCTAGCTTGTGCTGGTGGCCATCAATCCTCGACACTACTACCACTCCTCATTAGAGATAGACAGATGGCAAATAAGCATATAAAGAGATGCTCTATGTCGTATGTCAAAATGACAAAACAATGAGATGCCAT
Organism: Hyaena hyaena; assembly: GCF_003009895.1. NCBI lineage: Eukaryota > Metazoa > Chordata > Mammalia > Carnivora > Hyaenidae > Hyaena > Hyaena hyaena. The sequence continues at coordinate 1,142,468 of NW_024081198.1, read as the reverse complement.
TACACATCCATGAGAATGGCCAAAATCCAATACACCGACACCAAATGCTAGCAATAATGTGGACCAAAACAATCTCTCAATCATTGCTGGTAGGGATGCAAAAAAGCACAGCCACTTTGGAAGATAGTTGATCAGTTTCTTACAAAACGAATTTATTGTTACCTTACAATCCAACAATCAGTTCCTTGGTATTTACCCAAATATGCACACAAAATCTGCAAATGGTTATTTATAGCAGCTTTATTCATGCCAAAAATTGGAAGCAACTAATATGTCCTTCAGAAGGTGAATGGATAGGGGCGCCTGGGTGGCTTAGTCGGTTAAGCGTCCGACTTTCGCTTAGGTCATGATCTCGCGGTTCGTGGGTTCGAGCCCCGCATCGGGCTCTGTGCTGACTGCCAGCTCAGAGCCTGGAGCCTGTTTCAG